>NC_084506.1:4066823-4161823 GCF_024500385.1 Phyllopteryx taeniolatus
CATTTAGTTTGATTGCTGAAATGGCCACGTGGTGTGAGAGAACAGGCTGGCGGTGAGCACAACGCTCGACTGTGACTCCACATGAACAAAGAGGACATGTTGTGGTGCTCTGGCAGGTAGGCCTCTGTCACTGAGAAATCACAATGGAACACACTGCGCATTAGATCCCTGACAGCCATTCGGAGCGCCTGTGCACCGGAGTTCTTCAGTTTGGTCCAAACATGCCAGGCAGGCTCCATGAGGTAGAAGACAGATGGGTGTTGACTGAAAACCTGACCAACAAATGATGATCCTGATCGCCATGATGACAGCAGCAGAACATGGACTTTCTCATTGGAGGGGGTGGAGTCACAAGGGTTTAGCTGGATGTACCAGGCACAGAAGAGAACCATTGCTGCTCCCTGCACGATCAACAGGAAAACCATAGTGCTGAGGTTCACTCTGTAACGGGGCATGATTCGTCGTGGATTGGTATCTTGTGATTGATATTGATGTTTTTCCTTTGTGGAGCTGGACGCTTCCCGTGCTGCAAAAGAGGGAAAGGAAGAGGGAATGACAGGTTTGAGGAAACGAGCACAGGAAAATTATTATACTTAACACCAATATCCGGATAACGTTATTGGTAGGGTTGGGCATCGTTTGAATTTGAGCGATGCCGGTTCCGATTCCTTATTTCGATTCAGATTAATCAAACTGATAGCATTGACTGTTGTTATACAGTATTGAAGCGCTGTTTGAGGGGACACTGCTTACAATAGAGTTCAGCCAAATAGCATCACTCGCTAGCAAGCTAGCATTCGCACCGTAAAAAATGCCGATTTTAGGTAAAGTTTAATTGCTACGTCGGAACAACTAATCGGCGCTTGAGCAGTGCAGTCGATTAGCAGCATGGAGCAGTAATAGGAGATCCATCCCGTCGTCACATCACTAAAAGCCACAGTGTGTGTGCACTCCGGCTTATACAATATCCAAGGGAAAAGCCATAGAGTTTGACATGACCACGATAGCATGCAAAGAGTGGTAAATGCGAATGGGCCATGCACGACACAACACGGTTTACAATCCAGTGCAGCAAAATAGCATTGCTTGCTAGCAATACAATGCCAGCATTAGCACCATAAAAAAGGCTGACGTTAGGTCAAGTTTAGTTGCCACGTTGGAATGACTTAGTAATCGGTGCTTGAGCAGGGGGGTCTATTAGCAACATGGAGCAGTAATACGAAATTGGACCCGGTCGCTCCACCGTCACGTGACTTAATACTTTAGATTATTTCCTAGGGAAAAGCTTGACATGAACACAGTTGTATTCAAGGAGTGCAAAGTGCGAATGGGGTATTTTAGAAAGACAACAAAGACCCAACAAAAAAGCTTATTTAGTGCGACCTCACAACCCTCAGCTCAAACAAATCTAGTACTTCAAAAACAACAACAACAATCATAGAGCATTGCCGAGAATGAGGAATTTAGATTTTGGATGAAGATGCTGGTTCCTGTTTTGCTAACAGGGGCTTTGTGTGGAAGCCACATTGCTGCAAACTTGAATGCAATTTTTCTCCCTGCAGGCACTTTTATAGTCACGGATAATGCTGGGAAACATGCTGCTGCTGCT
This sequence comes from Phyllopteryx taeniolatus, assembly GCF_024500385.1. NCBI lineage: Eukaryota > Metazoa > Chordata > Actinopteri > Syngnathiformes > Syngnathidae > Phyllopteryx > Phyllopteryx taeniolatus. The sequence continues at coordinate 4,068,433 of NC_084506.1, forward strand.
ACTTCTGCACATATAGATTAGTTATTCTTTCTGCGATTATATTGTGTATTTGTGAGAGTTTTGCAGTTATGAAAATAATCCATCAAGGTCAACTCTTTCACAGAAAGGTTACCTGAGACTACCACTTCCCTGTTTCAACAATCGCAACAGGAGAATGTCTTTCTGACCGGTGAGTTACTATGAATATCATTTTCTCCTACAATGTGGACTGACATGTCCAAGTAGAGGGATATCACATTGTCCTGCCACCGAATAACAGTGGTCTAAAAATGTTATTTTCCCTGGTAGGACAGTCGATGTGGTGCTTGTATTTAGGGAGTTCGTGGTTGTGTTTGGCTTTGTTAAAGTCCCCGAGAATAATGAGGGGTGAGTCTGGGAGTTTTGTTTTTTTCAATTTCGTTTACTTGTTCAGCAAGCGTTACCAGTGCGGCGTTCGCGTTAGCTTGAGGCGGAATGTAAACACCGCCGAGAATGAAAGATGCAAACTCACACGGTGAGTAGAATGGCTTACAGTTCACAAACAGCTACTCTAAATGTGGCCTGCAGCGTGTGCTGAGCTCAGTGATGTCCGTACACAATTTTTCATTGATATAGAACCATGTTTCCCCTGATAGACGCGGTCTGCCCTTTGAAGATGGAAGCCAGGAAGCATAACGGCGCCATCGGGGACAGCCTCACAAAGCCAAGTCTCTGTAAAGCACAGGGCGGCAGGACGTCCGAAGTCTTTATCAGAAGATGAAGCACGTCCATTTTGTTGGGTAGGGAGTGTAGATTCGCCAGGTGGATCAACAGGAACGCCAATCTGTATCCTCTCTTGCGGAGCCTCAAATGGATGCCGGCTCACTTCCCCCTGTGGCGTCGCCTTCGCCTCCATGCGCCATAGCCCGCAGTTGCTGACCCAGTGAGTAACTCGGGGAAAAAACTGAGCGGATTTGCGAAAGGAGGTGAAAGAAAGTCCGGGGTACACTCCCTGATGTTTAGCAAGTTTTCCCTTGTGTAAATGAGTCATGTAATGTCTCCAAAGACAAATGAAAAACACAAAAACATAGACAATACTAGAGAACACGTAACTGAGCCGTCCACACGGGTCGGCGCCATCTTATATAGACTGGTGTGTGGCTTTTCTCATCAAGTCCAATCAGTATAATCAAACACAGGTGGAATCCAATAAAGGTGTAGAACCATCTCAAGGATGATCAGAATAGACAGCACCAGAGTTAAATATATGAGTGTCACAGCAAAGGGTATTATACTAATACTTACGGCTGTGTAATATTTCAGTTTTTCTTTTTTAATAAATCTGCAAAAATTTCAACAATTCCATTTTTTTTCTCCCCTCCTTGAGCAGTCACCTTATCGTGGTGGAAGGGTTTGTGTGTCCCAATGATCCTAGGAGCTAAGTTGTCTGGGGCTTTATGCCCCTGGCAGGGTCACCCATGGCAAACAGGTCCTAGGTGAGGGACCAGACAAAGCACAGCTCAAAGACCCCTAATGAAGAAGACAAATTATGGACTCAGGTTTCCCTTGCCCGGATGCGGGTCACCGGGGCCCCCCTCTGGAGCCAGGCCTGGAGTTGGGGCTCGAAGGAGAGCCCCTGGTGGCCGGGCCTGCACCCATGGGGCCCGGCCGGGAACAGCCCGAAAGGGTAACGTAGGTCCCCCTTCCCATGGCTCACCACCTGTGGGAGGGGCCATAGGGGTCGGGTGCAGTGCGAGCTGGGCGGTGGCCGAAGGCGGGGACCTTGGCGATCCAATCCCCGGCTACAGAAGCTGGCTCTAGGGACGTGGAATGTCACCTCTCTGGCAGGGAAGGAGCCCGAGCTGGTGTGTGAGGTCGAGAAGTTCCGACAAGATATAGTCGGACTCGCCTCCACGCACAGCTTGGGCTCTGGTACCAGTCCTCTCGAGAGGGGTTGGACTCTCTTCCACTCTAGAGTTGCCCACGGTGAGAGGCACCGGGCAGGTGTGGGTATACTTATTGCTCCCCGGCTCGGCGCCTGTACGTTAGGGTCCACCCCGCTGGACGAGAGGGTAGCCTCCCTCCGCCTTCGGGTGGGGGGACGGGTCCTGACTGTTGTTTGTGCCTATGCACCAAACACCAGTTCAGAGTACCCACCCTTTTTTGAGTCCTTGGAGGGGGTGCTGGAGCGCGCTCCCGCTGGGGACTCCATCATTCTGCTGGGGGACTTCAATGCTCACGTGGGCAATGACAGTGAGACCTGGAAGGGCGTGATTGGGAGGAACGGCCCCCCCGATTAGAACCCGAGCGGTGTTCTGTTATTGGACTTTTGTGCTCGTCATGGATTGTCCATAACGAACACCATGTTCAAGCATCAGGCTGTCCACACGTGCACTTGGCACCAGGACACCCTAGGTCACAGTTTGATGATAGACTTTGTGGTCGTGTCATCGGACTTGCGGCCGCATGTCTTGGACACTCGGGTAAAGAGAGGGGCGGAGCTGCCAACTGATCACCACCTGGTGGTGAGTTGGCTCCGACGGTAGGGGAAGATGCCGGTCCGACGTGGCAGGCCCAAACGTATTGTGAGGGTCTGCTGGGAACTTCTGGCGGAATTCCCTGTCAGAAGGAGTTTTAACTCCCACCTCCGACAGAACTTTGCTCATGTTCTGGGGGAGGCGGGGGACATCGAGTCAGAGTGGACCATGTTCCATGCCTCCATTGCTGAGGCGGCGACCGGAGCTGTGGCCGTAAGGTGGTCGTGCCTGTCGTGGCGGCAATCCCCGAACCCGTTGGTGGACACCAATGGTGAGGGATGCCGTCAAGCTGAAGGAGGAGTCCTATCGGGCCTTTTTGGCCTGTGGGACTCCTGAGGCAGCTGATGGATACCGACTGGCCAAGCGGAATGCAGCTTTGGTGGTCGCTGAAGCAAAAACTCGGGCACGGGAGGAGTTCGGTGAGGCCATGGAGAAAGACTTCGAGGAAATTCTGGTCCACCATCCGACGTCTCAGGAGGGGAAAGCAGTGCACCATCAACACTGTGTATAGTGGGGATGGGACGCTGCTGACCTCGACTCGGGACGTGAGCCAGTGGGGAGAATACTTCTAAGACCTCCTCAATTCCACCGACACGCCTTCCCACGAGGGAGCAGAGTCTGGGTTCTCTGAAGCGGGCTCTCCTATCTCTGGCGTTGAGGTCACCGAGGTGGTTAAAAAGCTGCTCGGTGGCAAGGTAGTGCACGGGTGCTTCGGAGATCTGTCAGGAACACCTAAATAAATACCCAGACAGGCAGATGAAAATGAGTCGAGGACGCACTGGAGATGTCACGAGTCCATGCTGTGAAATTATCCTGCATTCTTAAAATGTTCATATTGTAAATAGGTATCAGTAATGCATTGTTGTCATTACTTTTTTTTATGCCAAGTTTTACTCAGTTACAGTTTAATAAAATACTCAATGATGCAAATTGGGCAAAACAAAGTTTTTCCCGGTCGTAAGGTAGTGAACACTGTGCAAAAGTGTAAACATGAACTGCAAACTATAAGAAAAGTGTTATCAGTTTAACTCTTACAGGTGATCGATCAGTCGACCCATCAGGGCCTCAAACCCTTGCAGGGCTGACTTAACTTGAGCCAGCAACTCTTTGTGGCGCCTCTGACTGGAATCCTTAGACTCAAGGAGGAATTGGTGGGCGTAATCTTGTTCCCGCCAATGCGAATGAGGCCATGTGGGTGTTGGAGCAAGAGGCAGGGTGACACCTGAAGGTCCAAGCTTCTCTGGTCCTTTTACTTCAACCCTCACTGACATGCAAACCACAGAAAAGACATCATGACGCCCTCAGGTCAATACGGAAAAGCGTCTGGTCCCTAATAAAGCCTTAATTTACAAGCATGGGAGGAGATGGATGTAGGGAGCATTTGCCTCCAAGCTCTCTACAAAGCAAAGCAAATTTATTTATATAGCGCATTTCATACAAAAGGTAACTCAATGTGCTACAAGACATGAATAATTGGCTATTAAACACTGTATTATAGTCATCACTTTTGTTACTTTTTTTTTTTTCTATCCTGTTGTGATGTGCTTGTCCTCAGCCAAATCCAGCTTCGCCACAGTGGTGCAAGCAGTCGAGCTAATGTAGTTCATAGCTACATTGTGTGTTCTCTAGAACATATGGGACGGGAAAATGTGTCCCCCTTTGTGGATCCAAATACAATCCAGTGTTGAATAGAATGGAGGGGGAAATGTTAACATTACAACTATTTCCCACAGTCTTTTTTGCATCACAAATATTTTGGAATAAAAGTGGAATAAATTCTGTATATCCAGCTTAAGGATACACTATGGCTGTTGATAAACGATTGATCAGTTGAAACAATATTCAGAATGTGTATCCCTAGTCCAGAGGTCATTCGCTGCCACACAGAAGTTTACTTTTAAACAAAAAAGAAAAAGAAAACGAGATGTCTAGCATGCAGCCACCGGGCTAGTTAGCCATTGTTAATATGGGCTGCACTGTAGCTCGTATATACCACATGAAAAAAGGTATTTTATATATATATATAATATATATATATATACACACACACACATATATACACATATACACAGTATGTTGACCAATACCATGTATACGGCCGATTTAGTGTGACAAAAACTATTCAGAACTGATAAGAAACTGATTATGACATGAGCTTCTACTTACTGTTTAGACTCGGGACGGCCATGTTTGAAAGCCAACTCGGGGTAGTGAGAAATCTCCGACTTTCTGAGTAGGAAATCCAACTTCAGAGGGCGTTCCACTTGAATTTCTGACTAGGAACTCAGAAATTCCGACTTCCAAGTCCAAATGGAACGCCGCAATAGAATATTTGGGCCAATCCCAATTCTACCCCTTAGCCCTTCTTGTTTGTCTTAGCCCTTGGTTTTGCACGTGCACGAGAACCAAGGGGTATCCCAATTCCTTGGGGAAGGGCTAAGACGAAGGGGTGTACAGCCATTGAAACCAAGCGTAGTCAGGGAGCTCACTTGAAAGCGAGGGGTATAGAACTACAGCCCCGCTGACAGGCGAAGAGCTTGCTTACAAGACGGCGGAACAGACAAGGGCGTACACAAATGTGAGCATAATTATTTATATTCAGACTAATGACAGTCATGTTTTCATCAACGTAAATATTCGTGACAAACTCACATTCAACGGACTTCACGACAACTGCAATTCATGAACGATTAGAAAGACTTATTAGACAGCTAAGTCACATTCAGAAGCTATGCAGCTAATGTAGCATGGCTAGTAATGTCGCTCCTGAACTGTGACGTTCACTTTCCATATAGTTAAGCTGTAGCCTGGAAACACTCAATGCAGCAGTTCATCGTTGTGAAGCAGTTAACTTTAGTGTTTAAATATCCTCGTCCGACATCGGGTTTACTAAACACAAGAGGTCTGATCAACGTTAAAAAATAACCAAACGCCTTTTCCTCCACAGGGACGCGACAAGGCAACAGTCTTCCACAACAGCACACTAAACTCGAGAAATACAAGCCCAGTGCCAAAATGACAAGTCACAAAATGCATTTATAAAGTTCCTTTTAGAGGAACATGAACAAAAATGTGAAACAGAAGCAAAAAAAAAACAATAAAACGGGTGTTTTACAGTTTTCAAGTTAAAATGTAGATACTGTATTTAAATGTTATATTCTTAACATTATATTGTTGTTTCTATTTCATATACAGTGAAACCTCGATAAAAGAGACCCTGATATAACGGTGTAACGGACATGCTCTCGCCAGATGGCACCATGACCCCCAACCTCGGACTGGGACTGCATCCTTGTCTCCGCTCCCCCGCCGAGACAGACTGTCACGGGGATGCCTGGTTTATCTCACACGGACGCTAAATTAATTACCAGCCAGTCTGAAAGAGCTCATCAAAAGTGGAGACGTGAGGATCCTGACTTCTCACCAGGACTTTAAATCAATGAGGAGCTACCCCAGAAACCTGGACTCCCAGTCATCAGAAGACCCCCTGTGTGCAAGGCTCAAGATACCGACCCAAAAGCTTGAAAATACGCTGGCACCGCACGCCAAAATAGTTCAAAAGGACCATTTGTCCTTTGAAATGCAACTGAAGACTTCAGGGACAATGGATGGGACACCAGCGACACCCACAGGTGGTGGAGAGTTACTGCACCCAGCAATTGAGAGTTACTGCAAACATAGCGTCACCGAATTTGAATGTTGCATGACATTTATTTTAAGAATTTTGAATGAATTTTCCCATCGCCTATCACCACACCAATGTCACTCGGGATTGTATTTCTCCAAATTTGAATGTCTGCTGGTTAAATTTGTTTGCAAACCAAATATGCTTGTGTTCATCTCAGAACGATTGCAGAAATGTTATACAAACAAACAGCATATGTTATTACCCAATACATAAGCTTTAAACACTCCCTGCATGGATTAAACAGGGTGTGCATGACAATACAAAGCTGGAAACTGGTTTTGTTATCTTAGATAATTAATGATATCCCACTGGTTGTAAACTACAAATAATCCGAGGATGGAAAAGTAACATGATGAGGCGGTCTGTGCCTTTTGGACCCCCGGGCTCTCGCTCGCCACGACCACCTTGCTGAAGACTGGCTCAGCCAGGAACCCCCACCTCTCACCACAAGGTGGCGAGGACACATCAGAGCTTTACCCGCCGCACGGCATCCTGCCAGCGCTCCGAGCTACCCTGTCATGTGTCATGTGCATCTTACGGACAAAGCTCCGTTGAGAGGGAAACGGGCGGCGCACGTCTGCTCCGAGCGTCTTGCGAACAGCGACACCCACAGCCTTCGGCCGGCCTGCGCTTGGAACTCTTTTCCTTGCTTTTTCTTTTTTTTCTTCTTCCTCCGTTTTCCATCAAATCCACTTGTTCCCCGTATGGACCGGACCAGCCAAACATTCGGGAACTCGACCAGCCTGCCTAGATCGTGTTCCACGCAACGTAAATCCAATTTTCAGTCTACTAAAGTACAGATTGGTGCATATTTGGGTTTAAATTAACAGGAACAGGAATCCCCAGCTCTATGCATTGTCACCCCATGCTCATTTCCACCCTCACCTCACAAGTTGTCTCCTTCACCAATGTTCGCCTGTCCTTTGTTTTGCTTTTTCTCTGCATTGTTCACTTGTAGATTCCCGTGTTAGATCTCATAAAATTTTCTATAAAAATCCATTCGACAAAAGACCTCTGGTTATCGAGAACTCTTATCTAATTCCTGTAGCAACCTACAGATTACGAGACAGAGGTTTTTCGTCACTTTGTCCTGAAGTTTTATACATCTAAAAAGAAACGTGGTTCCCCTTTTAAGAGATAAAATAATTTGATTTTAATGCTTAAACGTAGAATCACGCTAAAAAGGAAGCAACGCAGGCGTCGCTTCCGGCTTATTCTTTTCTCCTAATTATGTTTTGTATCCAAACCAATGTACGCTACAACGGAAATCGGATAAAACGGACCATCAGGACTGAATAATGTGCCCAAAAATAGTTTCTATTTGTCACTTAAACTTCCGTTGACAAATTTTGTTAGGTCCAGAATTGGTCGCAGTTTTTTTATTTATTTTTTTTTTTATAAATGGTGCTGATGTGGTGGATCAGCACTCTGATGGTAGCGCTCTATTCCTCTATCTCCCTCTCTCTCCAGCAATTATCACCTCCTCGCCTGCGCACCTGGTTTCCATCAGCACTCATCACAGCCTGCACTTAAGCCTGGCAGTCCCAGTGTTCCAGCACCAGATTATTACCGCACCTCCGGCTGACTCTTCGCTTGAGTATTGTTTTTTGAATAAAGTTATTTAACGACGAGTGCTCATATTTACCCTAGTGTCTTCTCCTCCTCCTCTATCACCTTCCAGTGTCTCCTGTCACCAAACTGCCAAGCGTACTTATCTGCTCACTCGTCAGCCTCCTGGACTGTCCTGCTCCCATGGACCACCCTCACGCCTCTGGATACTGGATCTCGCATTGCTCACAATAAAAACCCTTTCCATGACTTCTTCAGTCTCAGTCTGCTTCTGGGTTTGATCTAACACCTTTGGTTTCAAACCACAAAAGCTGTGGCGCAATGTAGCCAATTCCAAAGGACTTGCCTCTCGTGCCTTCTTGGTGGCCATGTTGAATGTGGCACATTGAAATGTTGGCCATGTCACGATGGTTATTATCCATTGTCTGTTGTACGTAGAGCACTGGCAGAGCGTGAGAGCGGCATGGCGGCAGTGTTAACTCTGAGGAGTCTAGACCATGCTATTTTTGGTACAGTAAAATGTTTTTGTCGAGCCGTTCGTTTTTGGCAACGCATTTGCAACTAGGAAGCACTAATTCCTCGCAGCTCATGAAAGAGACACGCCAATGATGAGTACTGTACGTCAACAATGTCCTCATGACCAAATTTTGAAAAATTCAAGCTTTCTTTTTTTTTTAAACATTTTTTTACAAAAACTTTGTACTGTACTGGGTGTTTTAGGCCACGAAAAAAAATAAGAATTTTGTACGATACATTAATATGTATGGGTGCATGTAGTCTAAAAAGAAGTGCTTCAATGTAACGGACAGTCGGCTATATCAGATGACCTCCCCACCCCATTAGTCCGTTCTATCGAGGTTCAAACTGTATACTCTATGTATGTTCGATACAGTATCTGCATACCCTTTCAAAAAAAAATTAATGCATGATCAGAAAAAAAGGAAAATGAGCAAGGTAATGAAGAAAAATATTTTTTCTGAATGTGAAGTTGCTCCATGAAGTGGAGGCACGCAAGAAAATCCTCTTTCGCACGCTGTCCTCCGGCGTTAACAACATGCGAAAGAGGAGCGGATGGAACAACGCGCGTGCGGCTGTCGATGCTGTGGAGACAGAAAAACACGCACACTTTGAACTAAATAATAAGTGGTCAGACATTAAGGTGGATGTGAAGCAGAGGAAAGCTGCCCACCGCCAAAGTGTGGCCAAAAAAGGGGGGAAGAACCACGGTCATGTCACTCTTGATACATCTGAACTTTACCGTGAAAAAGAACAGACGCCACGTTTGTGTGCGTACGCACCTTTTGTACGTGAGGCCATGGGAGTGGTCTTTCTAAGCGCGTTCTCAGGAAGCGAGAAGGCGGATTTGGTTGAAGAAAAAAATGCACAAAAATAAAACAAAAAAAGGCGGAAAAAGGGAAAGAAGTTATTCTTCACGCGTTCTGTGAGAGGTTGCAACAGTTTCTCTTCCTGCCTTTTCCGGAACTCGCTAGCAATTTCAGAGCGATCACGCTGGGCTGGAAGCGTACCTGGAACTTTTTAGTAGCAGCTCCTCTGATAGCCTAGCCTTCGCGTTGGCCGAACCGCGTGTCCGGACAAAAGGAAGGGGAGGCGGCACGGCCGAGCCGCGCCGAGGAAAAACGAGAGCTAGGCACGAAAGAGGGCTACACACGAAAGAGAGCGAAGAGGTACAGTTCTCAAAGACTGCACCGGTAAAGTTGACAACCTCAGACTCAGACAAAGCATACATTTGGAATATTTCTGCGCAGTTCGTGAAATATCAAGACAGACATTTTATCTTCAGTTAGAACCCTGAATGGAAGCCAACGGGTTGCAGTACTCTCAAACGCCAGTGGGTGGCGCTTTACGTACATGTTTGAATATTAAGCAAATAGTTTGTTGCTGTATTTGCATTCCATCGTCAATCTGTCCCTTTTTGCTGCTGTCAGTTCAAAGGAAGAAAAGGACACTTTGATGACTGCAAACCAAGATTTCGAGGGAACCTGCTAATTAATTTAGGGTCCAGTAGGCGTCGTCTCGTGGTTGTCTCGAACAACAGGGCCACTTGGAAGAAAGCAGCTTATCAAGTTGTGGGGGAGTCACTGTGACACCTCAGGTTGTGAGGAGCATGTCCATGACACAGACTTCCAACTACACCAGGGAGACCGCGTCACAGAGTTATTGGGGAAAACAAAAGGTGGCGGGATCTGATTCTATATTGGCGGTGTATGGCGTGACTATGTTTGACCTGGGCCCCCAAATGACTAGTTAAGGGAGGGGGAGTAAACCATGAACACCGTTCACACACAGCAGAATGAGTGTGCTCACTTGAACGTTTATCAGGAAGGGCTTGCGATTTTGCGAGGAAGGGCAAGCGATTTTGATTCGCCAGTGTGGCTGAGGCCAGCAATATTTGCTTCGCCACAGCCTGTTTTAATTAGCCATTTGGCAAGGTGGCGAACGTGCAGCGTGAACCTGCCTTTGGGGCAAAAGTGAGTCATTTTAACACAACAACAGCTGTTTCTTCTTTCTGGAGCTTTGGTTTGGTTTGTCTTGATTGTATAAGAGACTCATTTTTTTCCGAACTCATCACAGTACAGAATCTGTGTTAACTGATATAAGGTTGAATACTGACTCGGGAAAGCTGTCAATTCTGGTCTTGTTGGATCTCAGTGTGGCTTTTAATACGTTAGATCATAATATACTGCTGAACAGGTTGGAAACGTGGGTCAAACTGAATGGAACAGTCCTTAAATGGTTCAGGTTTTAAATGATATTTCTTGCACTGTACACTGTTTTAATTATACTTTTATTTTTTTCTCAGTTTTAAATATTTATAAGCTTTTTTTGTCTTTGTTTTTAAATGCTTTTAATCATGTAAAACACATTGAGTTACCATGTTTATGAAATGCGCTATATAAATTGTTTTGCTTTGCGTTAAAAAAGAAGGGGTTGATGGCATAAGTAACTTTTTTGGGGTCTAATAACCGCAAATCATACAAGACATCGGGCAAAAGAAAAGGAGAAAAAACAAAGGGAGGAAAGACAAAGGTAGGCAGAGTAGAGGACGAAAGTTAATACTGCTTGGCTTCGAAACAGGATGTGAATCATATACCCAGCCTTCTTGTCATGGAAATTAAAGGCATTTGACATGTGTTTCTTGTCAGAAATAGGAACATCATTTACCCTCAGTTTTAGAGCAGGGCCAGCCACTCTCTTAGGTATTCAACTGTGCTCTTTAAGTTTCGGAGGTTAAAGTCAGATGGTACTCTATTTTTTTGTGTGCTAAAACCCCCAAGGAACCTGTTGTTCTTGTGAATATGTTGTGTTCCTCATATTTGTATAAAAAGAAAGCCAAACAAAGCACAAAATATACTTATTCTGTCTTACTCTTTATGAGAAAATCACTGTGTGAACCTCTCCTTACTCTGCACTGTGTATAGGTGAATGCATATTATGTTAATGTGCTGAAGCACATAGAGGGAGTAAATTTTCTGTGTCTTCCTTGCATTTAACAATAACTTTGCGCCGGTTTTTTGTTTAATTTCCAGTATCCACTACTGGTGTTGAAATTATGCAAATTTCCCAATTACAAAACTAAGAAAGGTCACCTTGCATTCATATTCAGCCAATTCATTTAGGTGATCATTTTGCTGAAGTCTCGGGATATGCGATATATCACGTGACGTCACAGGCATGCAATTTTGGAGGTTCCATTGTATGAAAAAGTACAGTATATACAGAGTCCGTGATTAATGGTTCATTAGTTTGAAGGCATAGTGTCAGGGTAGTACGTTCAAATAAACCTCTTCAAGAGGCCTAAACTCTGTACTAAACATCATTGTAAACCATGTGTCGGATGTAACACTGTAATCAGTAAGATTGAAGTTAACCTGGCTAAACCTGTGGTGGACTCCAGCATGAACAAAGAACTTGCTTCCTCCTTGATGCTCGAATGACCAAAATGCAAGGAGGTTCAGACTCAAGTTGAAGTTGACATCAGCGAGTGCATGGAGAGCGATCACTTCTTCCCACAAAGTTACAGACGATGTCCCATCTTAAAGCTCGATTTGACTGTGTAAATTGACAATGAAATTGAAAAGCAAATATTTAACCGAGGCGTTCAATGAGTGAAGCTTTGTTGAACTTCTCGAAGCTTTGTTCAACTCCTCTAAAGATATGTCACCCATGGGCGTATCAATCTGTTTACTCAAGGCCGTACTGATGGGTGAAAATACACTTTCTATTTTAGACTAAACATTGAGGGCATTGGACTGGAATATAACAATTTAGGCTAGCTAAACATGAAGCGATGTGGCCAAATGCATCTTGATCTACCAACACGCAACGGAAAACTGAAATGTGGGCTACTCGCGTGTCTCTTTGGAGATTTCTGGTGCACGTGGGCACCACGTTGGTGACCTCGACTGTCTGTATTTGGTAGCACCAACTGGGTCTCGCTTGCAGTTAACAGGAAACCCCGGCTAGAACGACAATATATCTTAAAAATAAAACCACTGACCTATACTTTTGAAACATATTTATAAATTATAAAAAAAATGTTTGCTTACACCATAATTCGATACATGGTGGCTGACGTGTTTTGGCATGTGCGATGCATGGGATTGATGACGTAAAATGGTTGCTGTTTGCCTTTGTACATTGATGCCCTCTGCTGAGCTAAAGGCTGCCACACACCGAGCGACGTGCCTGAACCCGACTGAACTGTCGCTGAGTGTGCGTGGTTTGTCAACTGTTTATATGAGTAGCCGATCAGTCTATCGATGGTTTTGCTGCGATTCAAAATGTTAATCGCCGGCACACCGTCGCAATGTCATAGCTTACAGCCAATCAAACAAAGGGCGGCGGGATATGCCTCTATATCAACGAAAAATGGTGTACGGACGTCACGGTGCTCAGTACACACTGCAGCCCGCATTTGGAGTCGCTATTCTTAAACTGTAAACCATTCTACTCGCCACGTGAGTTCGCATCATTCATACTGGCTGGAGTCTATATTCCGCCTCAAGCTAACACGAACGCCGCATTGCTAACGCTCGCCGATCAAGTCAACGAAATTGAAAAAAAACACCCCGACTCACCCCTCATTATTCTCGGGGACTTTAACAAAGCTAAACTCAACCACGAACTCCCTAAATACAAGCAGCACATCGACTGTCCTACCAGGGAAAATAATACTTTAGACCACTGCTACACCACGGTAAAAAACGCATACCGTGCTATACCTCGTGCAGCCTTGGGCTCGTCTGATCACTGCTTAATTCACTTAATACCGACGTACAGGCAAGAACTTAAATGTGCGAAGCCTACAGTGAAAACAGTCAAAAAGTGGACAAATGAAGCCAAAATGGAACTTCAAAGCTCTTTAGACTGCACAGACTGGAGTGTCTTTGAAAATTCAGCTGGCAGCCTGGATGAATATACGGACACTGTCACATCCTATATCAGTTTCTGTGAAGAGGTCTGTGTACCAACAAAATCATTTCGCACATTCAACAACAATAAGCCGTGGTTCACTGCTAAACTTAAGCAGCTTCGCCAAGCTAAGGAGAAGGCATATCAGAGTGGGGACAGGGCCCTGTATAATCGAGCTAGAAACCAGCTGACCAAAGAAATTAACATTGCAAAGAGGAACTATGCAGCAAAGTTGGAAAAACAGTTTAGCGCAAACGACTCTAAATCAGTCTGGCATGCATTCCAATCGCTGACTAATTACAAGCGACGATCCCCCCAAGCTGAGAACAATAGCACACTAGCCAACGACTTGAATACCTTCTACTGCAGATTTGAAAAGGACAGTTTCACACCACACACCCACCCGGCCGCACCCGCGACCACAATCACACCTCTGACCTCTGCGTTAACCATCCATGAACAGGATGTGAGACGCATCTTCAAACAACAAAAGATTAACAAAGCGGCAGGCCCGGACCACGTGTCCCCATCCTGCCTCAAAGTCTGCGCGGACCAGCTCGCTCCAGTCTTCACTCAGATCTTCAACAAATCTCTGGAACTGTGCGAAGTTCCATCCTGTTTCAAACGCTCCACCATCATCCCAGTCCCCAAGAAACCTGCAATCTCGGGTCTGAATGACTACAGGCCTGTCGCTTTGACATCTGTGGTCATGAAGTCCTTTGAACATCTTGTGCTGGACCACCTCAAGAGTGTCACAGGTCCCCTGCTGGACCCCCTGCAGTTTGCCTACCAAGCGAACAGATCTGCGGATGATGCAGTCAACATGGGACTGCACTTCATCCTAGAACACCTCGACAGTGCAGGGACCTACGCGAGGATCCTGTTCGTGGACTTCAGCTCAGCGTTCAACACCATCATCCCTGAACTCCTTTCATCCAAGCTTCTCCAGCTCAGCGTCTCACCTGCCATCTGCCATTGGATTTACAGCTTTTTGACGGGCATGACACAGCAGGTCAGGCTGGGGGAGGCCACCTCATCCACACGCAGCATCAGCACTGGGGCGCCCCAAGGTTGTGTCCTCTCTCCGCTGCTCTTCTCTCTCTACACGAACGACTGCACCTCAGTGAACCCGACTGTCAAACTCCTGAAGTTTGCAGATGACACCACTGTCATCGGCCTCATCAAGGACGGTGACGAGTCTGCATATCGACAGGAAGCGGAGCGGCTGGAGCTGTGGTGCGGCCGACACAACCTGGAGCTGAACACGCTCAAGACTGTAGAGATGATCGTGGACTTCAGGAGGCATCCTTCGCCACAGCTGCCCCTCACGTTGTCCAGCTGCCTTGTGTCAACCGTCGAGACCTTCAAGTTCCTGGGAATTACAATCTCCCAGGACCTAAAGTGGGCGACCAACATCAACTCCGTCCTCAAAAAGGCCCAGCAGAGGATGTACTTCCTGCGGCTTCTGAGAAAGGACGGCCTGCCACCGGAGCTGCTGAGACAGTTCTACACAGCGGTCATCGAATCAGTCCTGTGTTCTTCCATCACAGTCTGGTTTGGTGCTGCTACAAAAAAGGACAAACTCCGACTGCAACGGACAATCAAAACTGCTGAAAGGATTGTCGGTACCCCCCTACCCACCCTTGAGGACTTGCACGCTGCCAGAACTAAGACAAGGGCGTGCAAAATCCTCTCGGACCCTCCCCACCCTGGTCACCAGCTCTTCCAGCTCATTCCCTCAGGTAGGCGCTACCGATCAATGCAAACTAGAACTAGTAGACATTCCAACAGCTTCTTCCCTCTTGCAATCAACTTCTTAAACAGCTAACTTATAATTCCATTACAACAAGCTGGCAATTTTTTGACTTGAGTTCGTTGTCACATTTCTGTGGGGCCAATTATGTATTACTCGTGCACTCACTGTAGTTGTCTCGCCGTGCTGCACTATTTGCATATACTGGCCACTCATGCCAGAGTAGCATCTGCTCCATTTGCACACTGATTGAGGAGTATCTGTAACATTTGCACAACCATTGTCCCAGATTATCACATTACTCGTCACTTTAAACCGCATACACTCCTTGAAGTCTCAGTGCCCTTTGCACAATGGTCATTGCACCGGACTATTGCGATATTAGCAATTCGAACTGCTCTAACTGCTCTAAGTGCTAGAGGACTCTGCATCTTTTTGCACAATTGTTTTTTGTCAATGTCTTTATGTTTCCAAAGTGTTCTGTAAATTGACTGTCTGTTGTACTAGAGCGGCTCCAACTACCGGAGACAAATTCCTTGTGTGTTTTGGACATACTTGGCAAATAAAGATGATTCTGATTCTGATCAAATGGACAGAAGCTGTCACTCATGCTGAAAATATATTTCCGGGGTTTGAAGTGAGCCGCGCCACCCTATGCCATATGAATAGCAGCAAAAGCATAATATATTGTGTTTTAAATCAATATCTAAATTCATAATGTATAGTGTGCCAGTGGATGAAAAAGTGATGCTTGTGACCAAAATGTACATGAGGTGCATACCTCACTGCGAGTAATTTCAAATGAATGGAGTCAGTGAGTCTCTTTTAAAATATCCACACGCTCACTTTTATTCTTACCCACGTCTTCTTTCTTGAGCAACATGCTTGTTCCTTAAGTATTAATCTACCTTTTAATGGTTTAACAAATGTGATAAAGTTCTAAGTGGACAGTGTTCACCACTTATAACCGATGTATCCCCCTCAGACAAAGCTGTGCATGTCCAATCTAGCTGATGCACACGCCAATCATGGACCACAACTACTCTGTTAAACGTGACATCATCTTTGATGGAGATAGTGAGGGTAACTCAGTGGTTATGTTTATTTTACCTGATGACTCCAGTGAACACAGTCAGCGGCGGAAATGAAACGGAGCTCATTACAGCAGATGCTCTCTTTCTGAGTCAGTTGTGTCTGTGTGTGTGTATATATATTAATTATATATATATATTATATATATATATATATATAATATATATATATATATATATATATATATTAATTATATATATATATTATATATATATATAATATATATATATATATATATATATATATATATATATAATATATATATATATATATATATATATATATATAATACGTTGTCGTATTTTACGCTTCATAATGCGCCACGCATTTTCAATGGGAGACAGGACTGGACTGCTGGCAGGCCAGTCTAGTACAAGCACTCTTTTACTACGAAGCCACGCTGTTGTAACACGTGCAGAATGTGGTTTGGCATTGTCTTGCTGAAATAAGCAGGGGCGTCCGTGAAAAAGACGTTGCTTGGATGGCAGCATATGTTTCTCCAAAACCTGTATGTACCTTTCAGCATTAATGGTGCCTTCACAGATGTGTAAGTTAGCCATGCCATTGGCACTAACACAGCCCCATACCATCACAGATGCTGACTTTTGAACTTTGCATCCATAACAGTCCGGATGGTTCTTTTCCTCTTTGGCCCGGAGGACACGACGTCCACAATTTGCAAAAACAATTTGAAATGTGGACTTGTCAGACCACAGAACACTTCTCCACTTTGGATCATTCCATCTTAGATGAGCTCGGGCCCAGAGAAGCCAGCGGGTGTTGTTGATAAATGGCTTTTACTTTGCATAGTAGAGTTTCAAGTTGCACTTACGGATGTAGCGCTGAACTTCATTTCCTGACATTGGTTTTTTGAAGTGTTCCTGAGCCCATGTGGTGATATCCTTTACACATTGATGTCAGTTTTTGACGCAGTTTTCGGCCTTACCGCTTACATGCAGTGATTTCTCCAGATTCTCTTAACCTTTTGATGATATTATGGACCGAAGATGATGTAATCCTTAATTTCCTTGCAATTGTACGTTGAGGAACATTGTCCTTAAACTGTTCGACTATTTTCTTACGTACTTGTTCACAAAGAGGTGAACCTCGCCCCATGTTTGCTTGTGAATGACTGAGCAATTCAGGGAAGCTCCTTTTATACCCAATCATGGCACCCACCTGTTCCCGATTAGCCTGTTCACCTGTGGGATGTTCCAGACAGGTGTTTGATGAGCAGTTCTCAACTTTCTCAGTCTTTTTTGCCACCTGTCCTAGCTTTTTTGGAACGTGTTGCAGCCATAAAATTCGAAGTTAAAGATTATTTGCTAAAAACAAACTTTATCAGTTTGAACATTAAATATCTAGTCTTTGTAGTGTATTCAATTAAATATAGGTTGAACATAATTTGCAAATCATTGTATTCCATTTTTATTTATGTTTAACACAACGTCCCAACTTCATTGGAATTGGGGTTGTACTATGTCTAGAGGCTTAATTGTGTACTATGTATGTATTAATTTGTTTTGGAATGTGTAAGAAAATGGACATACAGTTGAACAAATGCAATGAAAAATTTATTTTTAAAAAACTTTATATGGGCCCTCTTCTTGGCTTACGTGTGTGCTAACTTACTAATTCATTTGCAATTTTCGGAATGTCCTGTGTGTGGCTGTGTTATATTTTATCTCCAGACATACACACCTTATTAATTTGATTTTTCATAGTTGGTTACTCTCAGTTTTACAAATGGGGTTCCAGCGAGAAAAATTGTACTGTAGCAACAATCACTTATTCCGGTGTTTGCTTGGTGGCATTTCACAATAACTTTGTGCCGGTTTAGCATGGCTGAGCTGACTTCTCGTGTTAATACTCCTCATCCTTGGGTAGAACTGTGGCTCATTTGTCACCATGGAGGTGATGATGAGTGACTTTTACAG
This sequence comes from Phyllopteryx taeniolatus, assembly GCF_024500385.1. Classification (NCBI taxonomy): domain Eukaryota; kingdom Metazoa; phylum Chordata; class Actinopteri; order Syngnathiformes; family Syngnathidae; genus Phyllopteryx; species Phyllopteryx taeniolatus. Next base: position 4,086,400 of record NC_084506.1, read on the forward strand.
GAGCGCTGTTGCCGTGTTAGCCACAGTAGCAGCTTCTAGCTAGACAGTCGCAGCCTCGCACTACGGAAAACACGCTCAACAAACATTATGGCGATTGGTAGATTCCAAATCTTATGATAGCCGGTCACGTGCCGCGGTACGTAGATCACGTTGTCTCATCCTCTCCGGTTTCCAGACTATTTTCAACTTCGGCATAATGGCGGGACACACGGCAACTGGCTGGGATAAAATACGGCCAAACCGTAACAGTTGGCATCTCTGCGACACCAAATAATGAATAGAGCAGACTCTACAGTAGGAGTTTTCTGGATGGGTGGGGGAGTGTGCTGCTTACTGTGAGAGTGAAAGCTGAAAACATTACGTATTTGTACTCGATAGTCAGGATAGAGTCATTTTATACATCTCACAGGCAACAACCTGCGATATATCAAGTATATTTGATATATCCCCCATCCCTAACCGCATCCACATTAAACAGTCGCCCAACCTCGCTGCTTTCCGCTGTTCGGGTACTAAGGGGGAATGGTTGTTGTAGGCCATTTTGCGCTGCCCCAGCTACCTACGATTTACAGTTAATGTGGCTAAACACGATGCCGAGCAGTGGAAGCGAACATTCGCCTCGCGTCCAATGTCAACGCAGCAAAAGTCACTAATCATCGCCTCCGTGGCGGCAAATAAGCTACAGTTTTGACAAGTATCGTTATCACGAAGGGCGGACAAGGAGTAATTAACGGGAGAAAGACGGGGAGGCCATGCTAATTGCTTAGCTATCATGACATGAAGTTGCAAAACACCAAATTAAGTGATTGGGTGATACAGTACACTTGTTACATAGGTCGAGCTGGAACTGCATCTAGAGTGTCTAGTAAGAAACTATTGCAGCATTATCATATATAATAACATTAGACAGCCTAATTAATTACTAATTAAGTAGTCAGTCACCTTTAGTCCACTACGTAAATTGAGAAAATGGGCCAATAGGATTACAAGTTTTGGTACATTCATATAATAAATATTTATAATACAACCTTTATTAGTCCCACAATGGGGAAATTTGCATCGTTTCAGCAAGAGTCCATTTGACCAAATTGTGGTGTGAAAATAATAAACAAGATGCAAGTATTAAAGACATAAACAAGATATTACATTTGGTTTCTTCTGGTTAGACTCAACTTATTATTTCTGAGAATACAGTTGACGGAAAACACGTAATGCTCAGCTATCTGAATAAAGCAAAAAATAACTTGCTTGTTCGGGTCGTTTGAGGATTTTGCATTGCATGGAGCAGGCAGACTGTAGCAGAATGTCCGTAGAAAGCGGCAGTATTCAAAAGATAAATAAACAGTCCAGGCTGTCTCCGTCAACAGCTGTTCTGTGTGTCAACCTAGGTCACTGGATTGATGCAGCTCAAACCTTGGCATTGCAATTAAATTCAATATTGAACTGCTTTATGACACCACACAGTTTCAACTAATGTCTGTTTAAATATGTATGGATAGCATCTGTTAAACAGATAAAGATAAGCAGGGTAAATTACATCATTTAGGCTGAGACCTCTCTCAATTTATTCTTTTTTTTGGAGTATTTCTGTAAGAAAAGTGTATTATTAGTGGTATCACACCTTTGTACATCCTGAGCTCCAAATTCTACTCTAAATAAAACATGGGATGCCTTTTTATGATTATAAGCACACTAAAGAGACAAAATGTCAGGACAGTTGGCCAGTCTACAGTAACTGAAAAGTCAATTTCTTTTCAGTTGGACTCCTCTTTGCGGCGGCAACAGCTTCGCACTCTTGCGGGAAGGCTTTCGACGGGACTTTGGAGTGTAGGATGTCTGACCACTCATCCTGAAGCACTGAGGTGAAGAAGTCCCGGACGAGGGCCTGACTTCCACTAAGCTCTACTGTAGTCCATCCCAAATGTGTGTGTGTGTGTGTGTGTGTGTGTGGCTGAGGGCTCAATTTGATTCTTCCACATTAAATATATCCAGGAACGGTTTAAGTGATGTCGCTTTGTGCTCTAGGGATGGAGTACGGTAACGTGGTACAATAAAATGCCTCCTCTAACTGTTCCCACAAATTGTCTTAGTAATAAAGATTTACACAAAGTGGACTAGGTCATTAACGACTGAGTGATTTATTTAGAGGCGTTTCAATTACTCATTTTTTAAAATTATTATTATATGGTGCAGAACACAGCTTCTTTCACTATTAAAAAATGTAGTGGACGAAAGGCAAAAAAAATAAAATTTTCCCGTTAGGTTCGGTCCCATGATAACTAGTTAAACAAGCGCGAGTCGCCAGAGTGAAGAGAAAGGAAATATTTTCGGAGGCAAAGACTCCTCGTTGTTGTTCCTGTTTGCAGTTTCTCTTACCTTTATGGTTGTCGTGTATGGCACTGCGTAGAGAAGAAGCCGGTACTACTGCCTCGCACTTCCCTGTCGCCGCGAACTCGCGATTCTCCACACTGCTCGCGTCTGCTCCACCCTCAAGCAGCGGCGGCTCGCCAACCTCCACCTTGTGTCCATCCGGCTGTACGCGAAGCGAGCTTGAAACGTGGCCAGAGGGGGCTGGCTGGCCGCCAGTGGGCTGGGCGGGGGGCTTGGGTTACAAGGGAGAGGGTAGTGTTGATTCGTTCAGAAGAACGAATCTTTTTAGTGAACGAACTGAACTGAATCAGTTTATGAAATGATTCGTTCTTTGAGCTTGCCCGGCGCCCGCCGCCCGCCGCACGCCGCCAAGAGGCGAGCGAGTCGGCCGGGAGCGGAAACGGAATTGCTGAAGCGTTCTGTCACTCACTTCTGAATCTTTGGCGAATGACCAATGAGCAGCGAGCGTGCAGTCGGGGGCGGGACTTCATTAAACGTATCACTCACTTCGTCGAATGACCAATATCGTTCGCGATACGTGAGGTAATTATACTCGCGCTGACGTCACTGCGGCTTTGAAAGTGTGCTGCAGTTCTCCTCCAAGTCGGGGGTGTCGCTACGGCTGGTATTGGGTGGGTCCACAGGGTGGAGTTTCCTCTGCATTTTGTGACCATTTCCGGTAGCCGTTTTCAGAATCAGAATCGTCTTTATTTGCCAAGTATGTCCAAAAAACACACAAGGAATTGGTCTCCGGTAGTTGGAGCCGCTCTAGTACGACAACAGTCAATTTACAGAACACTTTGGAGACAGAAAGACATTGACAAAAAAAAAACAGTCACTGAGCAGTAAAGGGTTGCTAGTTATCTGGTTATGCCGGTACATTATGATTATTTTTTTATTTTTTTGACAATTGTGCAAAAAGATGCAGAGTCCTCTAGCACTTAGAGCAGTTCGAATGACTAATATTGCAATAGTCCGGTGCAATGACCATTGTGCAAAGGGCACTGAGACTTCAAGGAGTGTATGCGGTTTAAAGTGACGAGTAGTGCGATAATCTGGGACAATGTTGGTTGTGCAAATTTTACAGATACTCATCAATCAGTGTGCAAATGGAGCAGATGCTACTCTGGCATGAGTGGCCAGTATATGCAAATAGTGCAGCATGGCGAGACAACTACAGTGAGTGCACGAGTAACACATAATTGGCCCCACAGAAATGTGACAACGAACTCAAGTAAAAAAATTGCCAGCATGTTGTAATGGAATTGTTGGTCAGGTGTTTAAGAAGTTGATTGCAAGAGGGAAGAAGTTTGCATTGATCGGTAGCGCCTACCTGAGGGAAGGAGCTGGAAGAGCTTGTGACCGGGGTGCGGAGCGTCCGAGAGGATTTTGCACGCCCTTGTCTTAGTTCTGGCAGCGTGCAAGTCCTCAATGGTGGGTAGGGGGGTACCGACAATCCTTTCAGCAGTTTTGATTGTCCGTTGCAGTCGGAGTTTGTCCTTTTTTGGAGCAGGACCAAACCAGACTGTGATGGAAGAACACAGGACTGATTCGATGACCGCTGTGAAGAACTGCCTCAGGATGAAAGGAGTTCAGGGATGATGGTGTTGAACGCTGAGCTGAAGTCCACGAACAGGATCCTCGCGTAGGTCCCTGCACTGTCGAGGTGTTCTAGGATGAAGTGCAGTCCCATGTTGACTGCATCATCCGCAGACCTGCTCGCTTGGTAGGCAAACTGCAGGGGGTCCAGCAGGGGACCTGTGACACTCTTGAGGTGGTCCAGCACGAGACGTTTAAAGGACTTCATGACCACAGATGTCAAAGCGACAGGCCTGTAGTCATTCAGACCCGAGATTGCAGGTTTCTTGGGGACTGGAATGATGGTGGAGCGTTTGAAACAGGATGGAACTTTGCACAGTTCCAGAGATCTATTGAAGATCTGAGTGAAGACTGGAGCAAGCTGGTCCGCGCAGACTTTGAGGCAGGATGGGGACACATGGTGGGGCGTGGCGCTTTGTTAATCTTTTGTTGTTTGAAGATGCGTCTCACATCCTGTTCATGGATGGTTAACGCAGAAGTCAGAGGTGTGATTGTGGTCGGGGGTGCGGCCGGGTGGGTGTGGGGTGTGAAACTGTCCTTTTCAAATCTGCAGTAGAAGGTATTCAAGTCGTTGGCTAGTGTGCTATTGTTCTCAGCTTGGGGGGATCGTCGCTTGTAATTAGTCAGCGATTGGAATGCATGCCAGACTGATTTAGAGTCGTTTGCGCTAAACTGTTTTTCCAACTTTGCTGCATAGTTCCTCTTTGCAATGTTAATTTCTTTAGTCAGCTGGTTTCTAGCTCGATTATACAGGGCCCTGTCCCCGCTCTGATATGCATCCTCCTTAGCTTGGCGAAGCTGCTTAAGTTTAGCAGTGAACCACGGCTTGTTGTTGTTGAATGTGCAAAATGATTTTGTTGGTACACACACATCTTCACATAAACTGATATAGGATGTAACAGTGTCCGTATATTCATCCAGGCTGCCAGCTGAATTTTCAAAGACACTCCAGTCTGTGCAGTCTAAACAGCTTTGAAGTTCCATCTTGGCTTCATTGGTCCACTTTTTCACTGTTTTCACTGTAGGCTTCGCGCATTTAAGTTCTTGCCTGTACGTCTGTTGAAGGAGGCTTTTCTCCGCCAGTCCTTCGCGTGTTCGTTGAATTTCGGATGATGAGAGTGTTGGTCAGAATCAGAGACTGGAAATGAAATTCTTTAAGATCTTTTATTGCAGAATATTCTGGGCACAAATGTTCTACAGGCAAAGGCTGCCGCTGCTCAAATGAGCTCAAATGTGCGCTTTTTCAGCGTTCAGTGCGAGATTATATACAGTGTTCAGGGCGGTGTTTAAAGCGCGAGCAGGGTGGATCGAAGGTCACAGCAATATCTCTTCTTGGCACAAAACTTCCTGTACTGCGACTGACATGTAGTTTCACAGTTATCAGAACATTTTGCTCCTGAGGTTAGGTTACACAACATAACAGTGCACAAATAAGTCTATGTATGAGCATGACATCATTATATCACGTGCGAGGGCCTTCACGTCGGTATTAAGTGAATTAAGCAGTGATCAGACGAGCCCAGGGCTGCACGAGGTATAGCACGGTATGCGTTTTTTACCGTAATGTAGCAGTGGTCTAAAGTATTATTTTCCCTGGTAGGACAGTCGATGTGGTGCGTGTATTTAGGGAGTTTGTGGTTGAGTTTAGCTTTGTTAAATAATGAGGGGTGAGTCCGGGTGGTTTTTTTTTCAATTTCGTTGAGCGTTAGCAATGTGTTAGCTTGAGGCGGAATGTAGCATCCAGCCAGTATGAATGATCCGAACTCAAGTGGCGAGTAGAATGGTTTACAGTTCAAAAACAGCGACTCCAAATGCGGGCTGCAGTGTGTGCTGAGCTCCGTGACGTCCGTACACCATTTTTCGTTGATATAGAGGCATATCCCGCCGCCCTTTGTTTTCCCCGATGATTCCATGTCGCGGTCCACTCGATGAATGTGGAAGCCGGGAAGCATGACGCCGCCATCGGGTACAGCATCGCAAAGCCAGGTCTCCGTGAAGCACATGGCCGCGGAACGTCCGAAGTCTTTACTGGTCTTTAACAGAAGATGAAGCTCGTCCATTTTGTTGGGTAGGGAGCGTACATTCGCGAGGTGGATCGACGCGAACGCCAATCTGTGTCCTCTCTTGCGGAGTTTCACCTGAATGCCGGCTCGTTTTCCTCTGTGGCGCCGCTTCCGTCTCCATGTGCCGAAAACCGCGGACGCCGCTCCGGTGAGTAACTCGGGGAATAAACTGAGCGGATTTGCGAAAGTTGGTGACACAAAGTCCGGAGTAGCCTCCTTGATGGTTAGTAGGTCTCCCCTTGTGTAAGTGAGTCGTGTAAGGTCTCCAAAGACGGACGAAAAACACAAAAACAAAAACAATACTAGAGAGCGCGTTACTGAGACGACCACACTGGTAGGCGCCATCTTGGTCACATCTTGGTTACTTTCCTTTCCGTAACAAGGAATAAAGCAACAACAATGGCGACCGCGGAACAAAGTCTGCTAGAACAAATGCACCGAGCTGACCAGACGATACGTTTAATTATGCTGCAATATCGATGGAGAAGGCGGCGGCGTAGGTGCTATGTGCTATACATCATCACAGCATGTGACTAAAACGGACCAATCACGGGAGATGATCTCCGCAGCATTTTACGAGCAGCAATAATTTTTGCCGTGTGCATGTCAAGCGACGCAGAGGGGCCGCGCGGGCCAATTCGTAGGTCACGTGATGCAATGCGGGTGTTGTCAGCCGCGGGAGTATAAAGAAGCCTTTTGACACGAGTGATTCATTCGTTGAACTTCTTCGTTTGGGATCTGCTAAAGGAGCAAAGTACGAGTACGATGAGTGAAGGAACGGCGTACTACGCAGTGAATGTACTCGAGTGATTTTAACTGTTACAAGTCAGTGTGTTCAAGAGCTTGCTGAAAGAGAGATCGGTAGGTGATTATTTAGCTTAAGTTTTTTGGGTTTTTTTTGTTTTTTAATCTCCCCACCTTTCATAGTTTTCAATACATGACAACAATAACGCATAGTCCTTCGGTGAACGTGTTGTGCGAACGTGAACCTCAGAGATGGATCATTATCTGAATGAGGAAGCACTTGAATGATTTTGTGAAAAAGAACTGAACGATTCGGTGAAAGAATCTTTTTAACAAACTGATTCTAATGATTCAGGACACTCAGAAGAACTGCCGTGCCCATCACAAGTAGAGGGTGTTGGTGGTTGGGTGGATGTAGAGGAGCAGGCGGGACCAGAGCCAGTGAGGTGAGGTTCAATCGCAGAGAGAGCGCAGTTGTATTGTGCGCGCGTGTGTGCCGTCTACTGAGCCATGGTTGCAAAAGACAGATTCTGCTTGTGTTATGGGCCTAAAACAAGCAGACTCAGTTCGGCACAGGCACGTGCATATATAGACCACAAGTGCTGCTCAAGCACCTGCCCTTTTGCTCTGGATGAAAAAAAGGGCAATTTTTGCTGCAGACCATTTTTTTCTCTTCATTAATATTAAAATAATAACAATTACCCTCTGTGGCATCAATTCCACCAAAAGTGTTTTGATATCTGACAGGCATTTATTTGAGTCCTTGGTAGAATTCCATTCCATTCTCCGAACCGCTTATCCTCACGAGGGTCGTGGGTGTGCTGGAGCCTATCCTAGCTATCTTTGGGCGAGAGGCGGGGTAGCTTTCAACAATGAGACTGATGCTGCGACAGTCTGGTTTGGTGCTGCTACAAAAAAGGACAAACTCCGACTGCAACGGACAATCAAAATTGATGAAAGGATTGTCGGTACCCCCCTACCCACCATTGAGGACTTGCACGCTGCCAGAACTAAGACAAGGGCGTGCAAAATCCTCTCGGACCCTCCGCACCCCGGTCATCAGCTCTTCCAGCTCCTTCCCTCAGGTAGGCGCTACCGATCAATGCAAACTAGAACTAGTAGACATTCCAACAGCTTCTTCCCTCTTGCGATCAACTTCTTTAACACCTGACCTACAATTCCATTACAACATGCTGGCAATTTTTTGACTTGAGTTCGTTGTCATATTTCTGTGGGGCCAATTATGTATTACTCGTGCACTCACTGTAGTTGCATATACTGGCCACTCATGCCAGAGTATCCTCTGCTCCATTTGCACACTGATTGAGGAGGACTGAGGAGTATCTGTAACATTTGCACAACCAACATTGTCCCAGATTATCGCACTACTCGTCACTTTAAACCGTATACACTCCTTGAAATCACAGCGCCCTTTGCACAATGGTCATTGCACCGGACTATTGCAATATTAGTCATTTGAACTGCTCTAAGTGCTAGAGGACTCTGCATCTTTTTGCACAATTGTCAAAAAAAATAAAAAAATGTACCGGCATTACCAGATAACTAGCAACCCTTTACTGCTCAGTGACTGTTTTTTTTTTTTTTTGTCAATGTCTTTCTGTCTCCAAAATGTTCTGTAAATTGACTGTCTGTTGTCATACTAGAGGGGCTCCAACTACCGGAGACAAATTCCTTGTGTGTTTTGGACATACTTGGCAAATAAAGATGATTCTGATTCTGAATGCTCTGATAACATGACCTGCGGAACTTTCCGCTGTCAATCAAAGACATGCGTGCTCTTAACCTAGCCTCCTGGTGAAAGTCGGCCCTCTCCCTGCTTCTTCCAAGCGATGCACACCCTCTCACGGGCCGCAGAGCGCCGTGGCGGACAGGCAGCCTCTGAGCCACAGTGTAAGACCAGTAGCCACGCCAGGGACAATATTCCCCTCCTTTGCCTCTGTTGCAATTCAGCGGTCCGTGAGCAGAATCTTGGTCATTTGGGTAAAGAAAGGGGCGGTGGTGTCAACCGATCACCTGGTGGTGAGTGGGCTCTGATGGTGGGGGAAGATGATGGTCCGACCTGACAGACCCAAGTGTATTGTGAGGGTCTGTTGGGAACGTCTGGCAAACTCCCCTGTCAGAAGGAGCTTCAACTCAAACCTCCACCAGAGGTTTGCCCACGTCCAGGGGAGGCGGGGGACATTGAGTCTGAGTGGACCATGTTCGGCGCCTCCAAATGAGGTGGCTCAGGCATCTGGTTAGGATGTATTCTTCCCTGGTGATGAATTCTGAACCCGTGAGGCCCCAGGACACGCTGAAGAGACTACATCTCGCGGCTGGCCTGGGAATGCCTCGGAATCCCCACAGAAGAGCTGGATGAAGTGGCTGGGTAGAGGGAAGTCTGGGGTTCCCTGCTTAAGCTGCTCCCCCGCGACCTGACCTTGGATAAGCGGAAGAAAATAAATGGATGGATGGCACATATAAACACCGGGATAGACTACGTCACATACTGTATAAAAAGTTGACCTAAGCTCTTCAAACTGAATTATTTCAAGCAGAATGAAAAAAAGTCTGCATGTAAACCCCAAACTTCAATAGATGTATTGATGATATTGCTCATATAAAACAGATAAAGATCAAACTCCTAAAATCAGAATCAGAATCATTTTAATTTGCCAAGTATGTCCAAAAAACACACAAGGAATTTGTGTCCAGTAGTTGGAGCCGCTCTAGTATTCCTAGGCCTGACAAACCCCTCCTTGAGCCGTCATCTTATCGTGGTGGAAGAGTTTGTGTGTCCCAATGATCCTAGGAGCTAAGTTGTCTGGGGCTTTATGACCCTAGCAGGGTCACCCATGACAAACAGGTCCTAGGTGAGGGACCAGACAAAGCACGGCTCAAAGACCCCTTATGATGACGACAAACGATGGACTCATTTTCCCCTTGACCCGACGCGGGTCACCGGGGCCCCCCTCTGGAGCCAGGCCTGGAGGTGGCGCTCGAAGGCGTTTTGGTAATTGTTCCCTTTGATATTACAATGGTAGTCCCCATTTATGGCTTCACCTCCTAGCCTACCCAGAGGACGTATTGTCCTGTAAGCAGAAGGGAGACCTGCTAGATAAGCAAACGGTCCCAAGAATGCAATTGCCCTCTTTGCAGTATATTGTTCAAAGAGAAAATAGTTGAAGCAATCACTCTCTTACATGCACTATGCTGTACTGTAAACATGTCTAAGTAAGGTGCTACTAAAAATAAACCACAGTGGGGTACTGAATTAACTTATACATTTTGTTCTGACTTTGGTGGGGGCAGCGTGGGTTCAGTTCTCACTCAGTGACAGTGTGAATGTGGGTGTGAATGGTTGTCCGTTGTCTATATGTGGCGTGCGACTGACTGCCGACCAATTTCAGGAAAAGTCCGCCTTTCACCCGAAGTCAGCTGGGATAGGCTCCAGCGCCCTGCGACCCTGAACAGGATAAGTGGTATTGAGAATGGATGGATGGATCTTGTTTTTGTGCTGATCGAACATTTCCATTCTGAAAACCAATCATCGATGAGGGGAAAAAAATGAAAGATACCGCACATGTGAATCTGCACACGTAACTTTGATGCTGACACCTTGACATAGTTGCATTTCCTACCGTTCCATTTTTTTTTTTTTACAAACCAGGCCTACTCAAATGTTCTGTATTAGCAGGCAAAGCACTAGTTTCAACATCTCTTCTGCTCTGCAGCTGATGATTTCGCTAAACACAACACCCTCCTGAAGTTCATTAATTTTCCTGTTTAATTTGTATTCCAAAAAATCTGCAAAAAGTTCAACAATTCCGTGTCTGTGTCAATTTCTGTCAATATGGGGTGCTGTTTCTACATAAATGAGGAAAAAAAATAAACTTGAATGATTTTAGCAAATGGCTGCAATATAAAATTTAAGGGGGTCTGAATACTCTCCGTACCCTGTGTATCGTTTATATGTCAAATAAGAATTTACTTAATTTAAGAAAATAATAAGCCGGGAACGACGTTTACGTTACTTCCGGTTTATCGTTATTTTGAATTTAATTGTTAAAATCAAACTAATGTCTCGGAAAAGGGCACCACATCACTTTACAACTTTAACTTTAGGCAAAATGACGACAAACCTTTCTAATCAGTCTCATAATCTGGAAGTTGCTACACTGCACGACATTTTGAGTCTTAGGTTACAGAGGTTTACTTAAACTCAAAACACAGACAAAATATGACCAAAAGTGGAATTTTATGGTATATTGAATAAAACACACAACGACAAACTACAACAAAATAAAATAACACTGAGGGTAAAAGAAAATGAGACGTACGAAAGTGGAAAAGAGGACATCGTGTGTGGTCGCTGGGCTAAAATAAATGAGCGTGTGAGAGTTTAATGCGTTGAATCAGAGCAATTATTAAGTCACGAAGGCAAATCAGCTGGTCTTTGGGGTGGTCTTCCTCCGGACTTCAGGCGGAAATGAAGAATGTTTGGGTGAAGAAAAACCAGATGCACAAAAATAAAAAGAAATAGGAAAGGAAAGTTGTTGTCCCGTTTGGGGTGCGCTCATAACTTTCTTGCCGGTTGACCTAGTGGCGGGCCGAGCTCTGGCCCTCAGAGGCGTGTGGGACCCGTACGGTATGCCGGCAGTTGCTCGCTGAGGCCCCGCCGACCAATCGTGGCTAGGGAAAGCGTTCGGAGTCGCATGGCCTACTTCTTTGATCGAAAACGCTGCCGGCTTGGTTGCGGCGGGCGTTCGCGCACGTGGTGGCTCCCGGAGGCGCCCAAGGACAAAAGGGAACAAAAGAAGGGGGAGAGAGTTAGCCGGAGGCCACCCAGCTGGCGAGCTGCCAGCAAGGTATGAGGAGAAGTTGTCATGGGTGTGTGTTCCGGGTTTTGTCTTCCCCCGTTTCACACACACCTGCCCCTGTGAGCATCTTCACCACCTGTGCCTCGTTCACCCTAATTACCTATTGTATTTAACCTTGTGTCTCATTCCCTCTCGTTGCCAGTTCTTTGTACCTTGTCGTCGCGTTCCAGCATTCCTTGTTTCCACGTCACAGACTCTCAGTAAGATTTGACCTTGTTCCGATTATCGACCTCGCCTCTTTGCCTCATGTTTTTGGATACTGTTGCCTTTCTTGGATTGCCTGCCTGTGTACCGACCTACCCCCGTATATTAAACCTCTCTTTTTGGAAACTGTCCATTTGTTTTGGAGTCGTGCATTTTTGGGTCCTATCCTCTGTTCCGTTCATGACAGAACGAACTGGCCATAACATGGACCCAGCAGACTCAGACCCGGTGCGCAAAGCCCTTCAAGCGCAGGGTCAACGCCTCTCGAAGCAGGATGAGCAGCTTGCTGCCCTCCACCTTCATCTAGAGGGACTGTCAAGGCATCAGGACAATATGATGAGACAGGTGGCCTCGCAGTTTGAACTTCTTATGAAAATTATTCAAGCGAAGGAACCAGTTGGCACCACACCCAATACCGCCACGGTATTTCCATGTGAAGCAGTCACCATGCAGCCACCTGCCACTTCCGCTGCTGTCTGCCCACAGCTCTCTCGACCGGAGAGGTTCTCTGGAGATTCTGGGAACATTAAGCCGTTCATCACGCAGTGCGAAGTCCACTTTGAGCTGCAGGCAGCTGCCTTCGCCACTGAGCGGGCAAAAATCGCTTTCGTCATTTCCCACCTGACTGGTCGTGCGGAGGCGTGGGCTACTGCTGAATGGAGCCACAATTCTGCCACGTCTCATTCATGGGCTTTTTTCGTAAAGACTATGGAGCAAATTTTTCAATTTTCCACACCAGATCGTGAGGCAGCTCGCTCCCTTGTCACCTTACAACAAGGCAAGCGCAGGGTGTCAGATTACGCGATTGAGTTTCGCATTCTAGCAGCTGAGAGTCATTGGAATAATCGGGCGCTACTCGATGCCTTTTTTCAAGGACTATCTCCCACCGTCAAGGATCATTTAGTCCCGCTAGACCTGCCGACCGACTTGGACACTCTCATCGCTCTCGCCGTAAAAATCGACAAGAGGCTTTTTGATCGCGAGCTGGATGGAGATCGGCGGAGGGCTGCGTCACCGCGCACTTGGAGGACGAGCCTCGGTGACCATCCAAACCAAGGCAGATCCCCTGGTTCCGGTCTCAACCCACTGACTAGCGTCCCCACGGATGAACCCATGCAACTGGGCAGGTTCCGTCTCTCCCCTGAGGAACGCCAACGCCGGCTGAGGGAAGGGTGGTGCTTCTACTGCGGTCAGTTGGGTCATTCCGTGAGCAACTGTCACGTCAAAGTTGCCGGTAGCAAGGGCACGGGAGAGGTGAGCCTGAATTTCATTAAGGAAGACCCTACACGGGTTCTTCCTAAAGTGACACTATGCTCTTCTGATCAAGAAATTCATACACCTGTATTAATTGACTCTGGTTCTGACGCTAACTTAATTAACTCCCTCCTCGTTAGACCTATGCACCTTAGAACCTTTCAAATAAAACGCCACCGCAACACCTATGCGGCAGACGGCAGTTTTATGGTCAAGATCACTCACCGCACTCAAACACTCTTAGCCCTGAAGATTGCCCTAAAAACAGGCTTTATGTGGTTCCGACCTTAAGGGGAAGAGTCATCCACTGGGCTCACATGAATCGAACTGTATGTCACCCAGGCATTGCCAAGACTCAATCAGTGGTCGAACAGCGCTTTTGGGGGCCTAATGTTAGGAGGGATGTAATCAATTACGTCAACGCTTGCCAGGTATGTGCTGCTAACAAATCCTCTCGTCAACGTCCTTCTGGGGAGTTGCGACCCCTGCCAATACCACAACGTCCTTGGTCAGACATTTCCTTAGACTTTGTGACAGGATTACCGGCCTCAAAAGGTAATACCACAATTCTCACCGTAGTTGACAGGTTCTCTAAAATGGCTCACTTCATTGCACTCCCGAAACTCCCCTCAGCTAAAGATACTGCAGAGTTAATGATCAATCACGTATTCAAATTCCATGGTTTCCCCAAGAATGTGGTGTCTGATAGGGGTCCCCAATTCATTTTGCAATTTTGGAAGGAGTTTTGAAATCTCATAGGTGCTACCATTAGTCTGTCATCTGGGTTTCACCCTGAAACCAACGGCCAAACCAACTCACGGAGGAAGGTGTGAGTAGGAAGAGGGATTGCCGACTTGGAGAAGACCACGCCCATCAGCCTGAATCTTGTCTACAAATTTGAGTAAATGGTTTTTAAAGTAATATTAATCTAAAACACTCCCAACTTTGTACTCTCACGCATAGAATCATTGTTTAAACTTTGGTCGTGGCAGATGGGTTGCTTATTGTTCAATGCAACATTTTGTACTGTTTGATTTCAAATCATGAACGGCTTTCAAAATCTTGCATAGGACCTGCCGAACTGAGAATAGTGACACAGATACCAAGGCATAAATTTGGAATATTTCTACAGTTTGCAAGATATAAAAACAGACATTTTATCTTCCGTGAACAAACAGAGGCGCGTCCACGGGTGACGCTTGCAGGTCTTCTCAAGGGCAGTCTTTTGAAGACAGGAATCAAGATTTGACGCGAAGCTGCTAATTAGGTTAAGGTCCACTTGACGTACAACAGGTACTGGCCGAGTCGCTGTCTCACAGCAGGGCAGCATGGAGGAGTGGGGTTCTCAGGTGGTCGCGAGTCTATGTGGCGCCTCGATTTGCGGAGCGCATGTCCGCTAATGCTACCATAAGGCATTGTATGTGTGTGTGTGTGTGGGGGGGGGTAATGTTTTTAGATTGTTAAAAGTGCTGTTCTGAACAATCTAAGGCGGCCACCCTTACTCAAATAGTAACCAAAAAGAAGAGGTGAAAGGCAGGTGTTCTAGTCTGTACAAAGGAAAGGAAACTTAGCCGTAGTCAAAGAGGAAGCAAGGAGGTCTGGGAACATTTGGTCAGAGGGGGACGACCTCCTGCATGGTGTGAGCTGGGACATTTTTGAGCTCAGCCATTCCTTTCTACCGCAAGCATTGGAGTGCTGTTCTGAGCATCGCCGCCGCTCCTGGGTCTTTCGGTAGAGCAAGGAGGCTAGGCTGAAAATCTTTGCCCCCCCCCCCCCCCCCCCCCTTTGCTGCGTGGAGTGGCTGAGAAGGGAGCTCCACGGAAGCACAGTAACAAAAGTCCACGATAATGCAAATGAGCAGGTGCAAAACCAAGGAGAAACCAGAGTTAAGCTTGCGCAGCGCGCAAGAAGGGAGAATTGAAGGGTGGCCGCCAAGGTGAACCACGGAAAGATTAAATGAAAAGGAAACTTCGACATCACAAACGACATAGAACAGAAGAGGAAGGCTGGGAACCAGCACAGAAGGAATCGCACATCACACGTGGTCATTTCAGGTGCAACAGAAGAGTTGGGTACAAGGCGTTGCTCTGGAAACAGGGTAACGCAGGGTGGGCAGGGTGGGAAAAATGATTGCACTGAGGTGCGCTTTGCAAGGTGTACAAAACAAGTGCACAGGAAGTCTGAGGTCTCCGATAAGAGACGATGCCCACGTCTTGTGCTGTTGAAGCCATGCGTGTGTGAAAATCACGAAAGAAGTAAAATGACTTAGCGCCCACTGAGTGTGATGCCAAGCTAATCAAGAAAGACACAATCAAGGTTAGAGTGACAGCTGAATGGGTGGACCAATGATGAGGGCCGGGGCCCGTAATATGCGACTCATAGGGCGCAGTTTTCCATCTCACCCAGGGGCCTTGTGGTCTCAAAAGCTTGGAAGAATGGTCGCGAGAACGCTCAGTGGCATAGTTGTAAACTTAGTGTCACAGCTAAAATGGTGCGACATCTTCAGCATTCCCGGTATGCACATCGCTTTCGTCAAGCTGTCATCTGGCTGCGATTTTGGTAGCGGCGACGCATCCAGGAGGCTCAGAGCGTAGCACTGGGAGGATTCTCTATTGTGTTCTGGCAGCTTCAGGGGCCGGCGCACCTGTGCATAAATCTCACGCCTCGTATAGTCAATTAATGGCATGAAATGTTTTAGCAGATCTTGTTCAATGAGCAAAGGTACTGACTTGACAGGTGACACGAACACAGGATGAATTATGGAATGTGGCCCTATTGTCCAATGTACCCACACGAGTGAGTTTAAGTGGGTGTTCACCAAAGCAAGGGGGTGAATTGTCATTTCGCAGTGTTGAAGGTTGAGTTTACGGCTGTCCTGCTGTACTTTGTCACGCAGTAGTGTCAAACATGTCCTCGGACATGACAATGTCTGCTGCAGTATCCACGAGTCCGTCATATTGGAACGTACGTTCAAGTGTGGTGGTAAATTTCCCTGACGTGTCATTAACGGTGAGTTTACCGAGAAGACGCCGAAATGGCTGCTTGTCTGATTGTCGAACTGGGTTTTGGTCCGCGAATTTAGATTTTAGTAATGGGTGCTACCTGGTCATTGCAGTGGTCGGTTATATGCATCCCAACGATCTGTTGGACGGGACGCTTGTCATCGCTAATTGGAGAATCAGCTGAATCCACAGAGACGTCGGAGTCAGAACAGACCATCACAGCGGGATGGCTGAGCTCGGGGGCGTGGCCTCCAAGCACGGGCTCAGGCTGTCGTAGGTCTTGCTTCATATTATTCGCCAAGCTGCGGATGATCTCAAGGATAGCATGTGCAGCAGTACCCGATTCTTTGTTAGCGACCCTTTGTGGGGTTGCGAAGGAGGATACATGACTTTTGGGCTTGTCGCATTCGAGCGAACCAAACCAGGCGGCAGTTTTTTCCAGCAAATGTTCAAAGTTTTGGCGCGCGTCATTATTTTGGTAGCTCAAACCAGATATATTGTGATCCGACAGCTTTGTGTTGGTCTTGTTATGAATAGCGAAGCCTTTGCCGGCAAGGTTGCGCAGTTGTGAGCTGGACAGCGTGCAAGGGCATGCTGCTAGCCCCAAATGTTGTTTTAATTTTGGATGCATGTTTTCAACAAAAAGTGTTTTAAAATGTATGTCTTCTTCCATGTTGGGTTTGTTTAAATTTCCGAAGTACGCTTTACGCAAACGAGAGTAATAACCTTGTGGCGTTTCGAGGCTCTCCTGTTTCAGCCAGTTGGGGCCTCTGGATCATCAAATTCTTGAGACAAAGCCTGACAAAGGGCTTGATAGTTTGACAATACATGTGGTGGTTGTCGTTCGATTAAGCTACTTACTTCCTGGTTAGATGCAACTCCAATAAGGTACAGTCTATCAGCTGTAGTAGCGGAAGGAAATCGTTTAAGGTAAAAGTCAATGTCTCTCAGGTAGTGGCAGAGGCCGTTGACCGTATCCCAGGGAGGTCGGAACCAAGCTCTGCTTTGTTGCCCCTAGGAGGCAGACTGACAGGTGTGTGTTCATTGATGTCATTAGACAGTGTTTGCTGGAGGAAGACGCGTTTCTGGTTGGCAATTAATTTGCAGGCTGTCTGCAATTCCTGTTGAACAAGTGTTATTTCAGCTTCCTGTTCACATGAGTACTCGACGGTCCGAGCGCGTTCATCTTTGAGCATCTCAAGCTGTGTTTCAACATCAACGAGGCGGGCTTGTGCAAGCCTTAAACGAGTGTTGGACTGCTAGTTGTGCCCTTAAGTTGATTTGTTGCTGCAGTTCAGCTTCTAGTTTGGGTCTAATTCTGTTTTCTTCCGCATCACACCATTTTAGCTGTGACACTAAGTTTACAACTATGCCACTGAGCGTTCGAGCAAGATATTTATCTGTTAAGGTTTTATGCTCAGTGTCAGTCATAAGTTGTGCCATGTTGCTATTGAGGGCTTCAAGGCTAGCATCTTTGACAGATTGTGCATAGCTTGGGACAAGGTCTTTGGTAAGATTACTTACAAGCTGTGTTAAGGAGTCGAGACTGTCATAATGGCTGGGATTTTTTACAAGTTCTGCCATAATTGCGTTGCGTATGCAGTAGCTGTACTTGGCACGCAACTGGATGGTTTGTAATGTAAGCTCGTTTGAGCGGTGCGTCTAATTTGGAATAGATGCACAACAAAAGCGATGTAATTAATTGTTTAAACAATTAAATAGCATTCGCAAACTATGGTGTCAATGTTCATCATGTAACTAAGTATTTGAGAACATGCGTAGAAGCAGTAATCGAAAATAACAAAATTGTCAAATTTTGTATACAAATTAATTCGATCAAATTAAAATTGCTGCATGAGGTTGAGCAATTTAATCTTTGATTCAAAACCGTTGCGAAGGAATCTAGGTGGCGTGAGAAGAATCAGCTTGTCAACTAAATTTTAAACTAATTTAACTAATTAATTTTAGCAGCTCTGGTAAATAAATTTAATCTAGTTATGATTTAGTTAAGCAAATTGATTTGACGGTGTGTGAGGCTGTCACTGCGAGTCAATTCAATTTGTGAACACAAGTTAGGACCTTAGCTAAATCACGTAAGTTTTTATTTAACTTTGGGTAGAAGTTAAATGTACTTATAAATAGGCTTGTGAATTAAATAATTTCTTGTATGGCTCCCAATGATGTTGGCTTTGGCAGAGGAGAGAGGAAAAGCAGAAATAGTTCAAAACAAAGCAAAAACTTCCAAATAAAAATTTGTTTGGAAACAAAAATAAAAAAAGAATTCTTTTTGTAAATAAAAACCAAAGTGATCAAAAATAGGCAAGCAATTAATTAATAAACCACTTTGTCAAAGAGTAAGTAACTGTGGTTACTGTAATGTGTAGTGCACGTACGCGAACGGAAGATGGGGTTTATTGCTTGGGTGATGCAGAGCTTTCGTTGCTAAAGCTTGTAATACTCTCACGTTGTAAGTCTCAAAACTGGTTAACAATAAAAAGGCACAAAGCTTCAATCGTACAATTGTACCTACCGGTGGTGGTAAAGCAAACGAGCAAAAACAGGAATATTTAAATTAAGAACACTTGCAATCGTGAGTGAATGCAGTACTTTAGTGTCTAGTTAAGGGGCCAGCGGCTGCACGGCGCGCAGCGCGAGGTTAAAACTAGCGGAAAAGCTCTCGCAAAACAGCAGAAAAGCATAATGTGGTGCGACAGATACAAACTAAGTTTATTGCTCCCAAAGTAACAATCATCGATTGGTCGGGCGTCTTTGTAGGCGCTCGTCAGTAGCTTGCTAACGCGTTAGTTGCTAACGGCTAACTTCGAGAAGGAGGGGGTCGGAGGTTACGTCATGATGCAAATGTCCATGAGGTGGCATTCGAGCGCACAGACCAACCGAAGAGATGCATGACGTCACGTGGACTGCAAAGATGGCGGACTACGGAAGCCTCCAAGTATTACGTTGAACGACCACATGATGAACCTCGTGGTTGCAATACAGAAAGCAGACAGACAAAATGGCGGCCGCCGCAGATGCCACGTGGTTCCCCCCACGCAAAATAATTAACACTCTAGTTTTACTGAGAGGCTAATCTGAGTTTTCTCACGTTTACAAGCACTACAACGCTGTGTCTACGGTACGGAATGCTGCTCAACACAGATTACGTTGAGACGTGCCACACACAAGATGTGTCGATCTTCCTGAAAATATATTTTATTTTTGTGTGTTCTGAATTCAAAAACTTGAAATCGCCTCACACGGGGCACCAATATGAATTTAATTGAATTGTTAAAATCAAATTAATGTCTCGGAAAAGTGCACCACGTCACTTTTTACAAGTTTAATTTTGGCGAAATGACGACAAACCTTTTTAATCACTCATTATCTGGATGTTGCTACACTCTACGACATTTTGAGTCCTAGGTTACAGAGGTTTACTCAAAATCAGAACACAAACAAAATATGACCAAGAGTGTAATTTTATTTTAATTTAATGAAACACACAACTACAACTACAAACTAGAAAAAAAGAAAATAACACCGAGGGTAAAACAAAGAAAGAAAATGAGGCGTGATCATCGTGTGTGGTCGCTGGGCTAAAATAAATGAGTGTGTGAGCGTTTAATGCGTTGAGTCAGAGCGAGAGAAGGCAAAGTTGGGATTTCGTATGAAGCTAGTAATTTCCCCACAATTATTAAGCACTGATGTTGTACATCACAGTAAGGATTGCAGTGTCGACTCTCGAACCCAGATCAGCTGGTCTTTGGGGTGATCTTCCTCTGGACCTCAGGCGGAAACGAAGCAGGTTTGGTTGAAGAAAAACCAGATGCACAAAAATAAAAAGAAAAAATAAGTAGGAAATTTATTGTCCCGTTTGGGGTGCGCTCATAACTTTCCTGCCGTTTGACCTGGTGGGGGGCCGAGCTCTGGCCCTCAAGAGGCGTGCGGAACCCGTACGGTATGCAGGCAGTTGCTCGCTGAGGCCCTGCCGACCGATCGTGGCTAGGGAGAGCAATCGGAGTCGCATGGCCGACTTCGATTGAAAACGCTGCCGGCTTGGTTGCGGGGGGCAGTCGCGCACGTGGTGGGTCCCGGAGGCACCCGAGGACAAAAGGGAACAAAAGAAGGGTGAGGGGGTCGGCCGAAGGCCACCCAGCTTGCGAGCTACCAGCAAGGTACAAGCAGAAGTAAAACAAGACTAGCCTCAACTCACAGAGGAAGGTGTGAGTTTTGAGTTAAATACCCCAGGGGGCGGGGTGTAGGAAGAGGGATTGCCGACTTGGAGAAGACCACGTCCATCAGCCTGAATCTTGTCTACAAATTTGAGTAAATGGGTTTTAAAGTAATATTAATATAAAACACTCCCAACTTTGTACTCTCACGCATAGAATCATTGTTTAAACTTTGGTCGTGGCAGATGGGTTGTTATTGTTCAATACAACATTTCGTACTGTTTGATTTCAAATCATGAACAGTTTTCAAAATCTTGCAGAGGACCTGCCGAACTGAGAAAAGTGACAGACACCAAGTCATACGTTTGGAATATTTCTACAGAGTTTGCAAAACATCAAAACAGACATTTTATCTTCCGTTAACAGGTGCGTCAACGGGTGGCGCTTGCAGTTCCTCTCAACGGTAGTGGGTGGCGCCTCACGCGCATGGGTGAATATTAACCACATAGTCTGCTTGAAGGGAGTGTCCCTCCAATCTTTTGGTCAGGGAAGGAGTCTTTTTAAGACAGGAATCAAGATTCGACGGGAAGCTGCTAATTAGGTTAAAGTCCACTTGACGTACACCAGGCACTGCCCAAGTCGCAGTCTCACAGCAGGGCAGCGTGGAGGAGTGGGGTTCTCAGGCGGTCGCGAGTCTCTGTGGCGTCTCGATTTGCGGAGCGCATGTCGGCTAATGCTACCATAAGGCATTGTATGTGTGTGTGTGTGTGTGTGTGTGTGGGGGGGGGGGGGGGGGGGGGGGGGAATCCCACATAATGTTTTTAGATTGTTAAAAGTGGATTTTGCCTCCAGATGATTCTCTGCAGCAATCCTGTGGATATATATCCTTATGAAGGAATTATTTTTATTTTTTCGCAGATAGAACAGCGTTTACTCCATATGTATTAATTTCATTAATTTGAGAAATTACCACTGTCACAGATTTTCAATGTTGGTGAAGTTTTCCAGTAGTTATGGGTACAGTGGTTAAAACTTGGTTCTGGAAAACAAATGTCTGGATGCGTTCAAAGACCCAAAGAAAGATCAGGAGAACACTGACATACTGGATCCAGGCAAACTTGATGGTTTCCCAGAAGCCGGGATAATAGGTGGAGGCAATCAGTCAAAGGAAAAAATTATGTTTAAGTTCACACAGAAAACACCAAACATTTATTATTCATGAATGCGACATGCACAGTGCTATGAAAAAGTATTTGATCCCATCCTGATCATTTTGTATTTTATATTGCATATTTATCACACAAATATTTCAGATCATCAAGGCAATTTTAACATTATACCATGACAACTAAAGTAAATACAAAATGCAGTTTCTAAATGATTATTTTATTAAGAGAAAAAAAAAACCCTATCTGGCCCCAAGTGAAAATGCAATTGCATCCTAAACCTAATAAATGGTTGTGCTCTTGGCAGCAATAAATGAAATCAAGAGTTTGTGATAACTGGTGATGAGTCTTTTACATTGCTGTGGAGTAATTTTTAGCCACTCTTCTTCGCAGAATTGTTTTAATTCAGTCATATTGGAGGGTTTTCTATCATGACCTGCCTGATTATAAAGTCTTATGACACAATCTCAGTTGAATTTAAGTCAGGACTTTGACTTGGCCACTCGAAAGCCTTAATATTATTTTCTTTCCCAAGACATTCAGAGGTGGACTTACTGGTATGTTTCAGGTTATTGTCCTGTTGCATAACCCAAGAATACTTGAGCTTGAGGGAAACAAATGGGGACTAGTTTGGTTTAATTATCTGAAAAATGTAAGTTTGATAAATGTGCAAAAATAATCAGAAATCAGAAAGGGGGTAAATACTTTTACACTCCACTGTATTTACAGGATGTATATTTCCTAATCTGTTAAGTATCAAGCTGTAGCATGCAACATCAATCCATCCATTTATTTGCTATACTGACTTTCTTTATTAGGGTCAGGGTTATGTGTTGAAGCCCAGCTAAGACAGGGCACATAAAGACAAACAACCATTCACACTCACATTCACACCTAAGGACAATTTAGAGTCTCCAATCACCATATTTTCACGACCATAAGGCGCACCGTATTAAAAGGCGCAGTCTCAGTTACAGGGTCTATTTCTGTATGTAACACATACATAAGGCCCACCGTATTATTGGGCGCAGGCATGGTAAAACATACGGTAGCATGCATGCATGCTAAAACATAAGCTAGCATGCATGCTAGCGTATGTTTTTAAAAAGGCAGCGGGAGCAAAAATGAGTTTGGTTGTACTTTATTGAAGTATTTAATAATGTACTCACGTTATTTTTTTATCAATCCTCATCCACAAATCCATCAAAGTCCTCATCTTCTGTATCCGAAATGAACAGCTGGGAAATATCGACATCAAACATGCCAGGTTCTCTCTCGTCATTGTCGGAGTCAGTCTCGATGCCGGGGGGGCTGTTCAGCAATGATGCCGGCTTTTGCGAAAGCTCGGACAACAGTCAAAGCAGATACCTTAGGCCCAGGCATCCACAATCCATTCACATATGGTGGCGTAATTCGCCCGGCGAAAGAGGGCTAGATGACGCCGTTCCATAAAACGAAAGCACCAAGACGGACCTCCTTGAAAAGGTTCGATCTTCATTTCTTCTGCAAGCGTTATTGCCCTCAGTCGAATGGTGACTGTAGAGAGGCTTCTCCCGGCTGTTCTTTGATCATTAATCCATTGCTCGAGTTGCTCTTACAACTCGGGCCACCTCGCCTTGTTTCCGCGGAAACTCAGCTTCGTCTTCTTGACTTGTCGAAGCTCGTTTTCCTGCTTCCTCCACTTGCGAACCATGAATTTGTTGATCTTGAATTCTCTGGCGGCTGCTCGATTCCCATGTTCCTCCACGTAACTGATAGCTTGTAGTTTAAACTGTGCTTCGAAAGCGTGTCACTTCGTAGGTGCCATTTTCGGGGGTCCTTAGCCAAACCGATGTTGTTTTGCACACTGCACATACCGGCGCTATATACCTACTGGGGGCGTGCCTTTATCGTCCTCATTCACGCGCACCCTTCCCCCTTTAACGGCTGCATGCTGTCCTCAGCCACGTCTGGTTTTCCTCTGTATAAGCAGCGTGTCGGCAGGCAATGCTCCCAGTCAGTCAAGCAGACCGCTCATCAAAGTAACACAACAACATTTACAGATTTTGGAACTCGGTGCACACATAAGGTGCCGCATTATAAGGCGCCCCGTCCATTTTGGAGAAAATTTAAGACTTTTAAGTCCGCCTTATGGTCGTGAAAATACTGTACCCTAACATGCATGTTTTGGAGTGTGGGAGGAAAACTGAGTACCTGGATAAACCCAAACAAGCACGAGGATCAGAACTGAACTGTGAGGTGTGCTTGCTAACCACTCGGGCATTGTGCCACCCTACAACAGCAATCCGTCTTAGTATTTTAGTGAACCTGATTTTATTTTAACCTGCTATATAAAGAACGTGGATCAAGTGTATTTATGAAAGGATATCTAATAACCTCCATAGGGTAGTGAATTTCTGCAACAAGCTGGAAAGGAGAACTAGCAGCCCGTCCAGTAGTCCAGACTGGCATGGGACAGGAAAGTACCGTGGTCACTGAAATAAAAATTTGAATAAAACAAAAGAAAAGAGTTTTGAGCAACAGTTTCAATTTTCAATTCATACAATGCTTGCAAAGCATGTTTAGTGGATATAAAGTCTACACACCCCATAAATTCCAGGGCTTTATGATATAAAAAGTGAGACCAAGATAAATAATTTCAAAACTTATTCCACTATAATGTGACCTATAACCTGTACAACTGAAAACATGATGAAATCTTACAGAAGGGGAAATAAAAATAAACAAATGAGATAACTGGGGAAGTGGCTGTTCAGAATTAATCAATCACATTCAAATTCATGTAAAATAGGAGTCAGCCCACAACACCATTTAAAATGATTCTGATGAACCCCAAGTCAAGTTATTTTTTTCTAATAGGCTCTTCCTATGGTTATTCTTTAAAGCAGAAGCCTGAAGGTTTTGTTTTAACACCAGAATTTGGAACTGTTCTTAACTCCCTCAACCTTGGCTAAGGGCCCAGTTTCAGTGAAAGCAAAACTGCCCCAAAACACGATGCTGCAACCACCATGCTTCACTGTATGCATGGTGTTCTTTTGGTGATGACCAATGTTGTGCTCGCGCCAAACATACCTTGAGAAATGATGGCCAATAAGTTCAACCTTGATTTCATTGGACCGTAACACCTTTTCCTACACACGTGCGAGATTTCAAGTGTTTGTTTTCTTAGAAGGATAAGGTCTTTCCCCCCTATCCTATAGCTCAGATATGGACTAAACAGCCATTAGTTACCAGAAATTCCTGCAGCTCCTTCAATATTGCTGTCGCCTCTTGGCTGCCTCTCTGGCCAGTTTTCTTCACATCTTTTCATCAATTTTGGAGGGACATCCAATTCTTGATAATGTTGTGCCATATTTTCACAACTTGATGATGACTGTCTTCACTGTGTTGAATGGTATTTTTAATGCCTTAGAAAGTCATTTGTAACATTCTACTGACTGATAGCTTTGAACAGTCCATCTCATGCTGTTGAAACTGTCTGCAAGCTGCAAGATGTGACCACAAATATTTCAGGAAAGGTATACCAGAACAGCTTAACTTCATTTGTGGTTAATCAGAAGCACTTTAAATGGCATCAGGTGTGTGCAGGTGTACAGCCACATCCCCAGTTATAAGAGGGTATGCACACTTGTGTAACCACATTATCTTAGTTGTTTGTTTTTACTTGCCTTCTCTGAAAGATTTTATTTTTATTCAGTTGAGTTGTACAGGTTATAGGCAGGGGTGCACATAATTTTGGTCTGGTTCTCAAAGGAGCACCAGAGGTCATTGTTTGGTGCTCATTTTTTTCTTGACCCACCAACCTCACTGAATGAACTTAAAGACTTACTACTCGATCAGCTGATTTGGCATAGTTCTCTTGGGTAGCGGTTGCCAATCTTCTATGCACCACAGACGAGTTTCATGTAAAGACTTTTATTTATCAAAGCTAAATTAATTCATCCATCCATTTTCCTTACCGCTTCTCCTCACTAGGGTCACGGGCTGCTGGAGCCTATCCCAGCTATCTTCGGGCGGGAGGCGGGGTACACCCTGTACCAGTCGCCAGCCAATCGCAGGGCACATAGAAACAAACAACCATTCGCACTCACATTCACACTTACGGGCAATTTAGAGTCCTCAGAACTGTGAGGCAAATGTGCTAACCAGTCGCCCACCGTGCCGCTAAATTAATTAATTGGTTAAATTAGTTTCAAATTTAGTTAACAAGCCAATTCGTTTCACTCCACCTAAGTGCCCTTCGCAACTATTTAAAATTAATGATTAATACTTGGCAAATAAAGATGACTCTGATTCTGAGAAGTAAGTAGCTTAATTAACTGGCCAATTACCCGGGTCTCTGCCAGGCATTGTCTAAAAAATGTGATGATCCAGAGGCCGCAACCGGCTTATCTGCAGCCCTCACAGTTAAACGGGACACTTGAGACACCACAAGCTTATTATTGTCGGTTGCGTAAAGCGTACTTCGGAAATTTAAACGAACCGAATATGGAAGAGGACAACAATTTCAAAACACTGTTTTTCTAAAACCTACATCCAAACACCAGCTGGGCGTGGCAGCGTCCCTGTGCACACTGTCCAGTGCCCAACTGCGTGAACTGGCCGCCAAAGGTTTGGCAAAACAAAAACACCTTCCCTCTAAAGCACAAGACTCGGGCGTCTGCTTTACAAACGAACCACCGTAGATAGAATTTGTGGGAGCTACGTGCGACACGCGAGTGTTAAATATATTCTAGAAGTTATCATTTATTTGCTTAGCTTGCATTAGTATTATGGACGATTTTAGATGTCTCGCCTTCGAAAAGATGACTCCGCATCATCCGATGGAAGGGCGCCTGGACCAAGGACGTGATCGGATGTGGTCGGGTCGGGACAAGTGTTGGTCCAATATTTTGTGTTGTGTCTTATTGCTTAGAATACTATGTCTGGGAAAAACCCTCTTATTATCAAATATTATGTGTCGTGTCTTATTGTTTAGAATACTATGTCTGGGAAAAACCCTCTTATTATCAAATATTTTGTGTTGTGTCTTATTGCTTAGAACATTATGATTTGTAAATCCCTCCTATTTCAAATAAATGCAGGAGCGAGGGGGGGGGATTGTTTGGAGCGTGTTGAGAGGCTGTGATCTGAACAATCTCCCATACGCCCTCCTCATGAGAAAAAGAAACCAGCGTCTTCATTCCTTTTGTGTCTATTTTTTATAATGTTGGGTAAGATAAATCCAACAGCGAGCAATTGACACACTACGTTCTGGCGATGTTAAACCCGATAATCAAAAGAAGTCGTTTAATCCAAACAACGAATCTCGACCCGCGTATATCAATGGTCCTCGTAACCAACAATGCCAATCCAATGACAAATCAAAATCATGGAATAACCGTAAATAACTAAACTGTCGAAACAGGGTACACGCAATGACCTGACTCGTCTAACCGAGACCCTTAATCGACTAGTGACAAGCGGGAAAAAGGCTCCCGAACTAAGAGTTCCCAAAGGGAACTTAGTGCCGTGGCAGAAGAATTACTTGAGGTGCTCCGCAGCCTGTCCAAAGACAAAAAGCGGGACCCATCATTATGACTAGGCCTGATCGAGTCGAACAGAGCCACAGAGGACGCAAAAGGTGAACCAGGTAACCTCCATTGTTCCCCTAATGACCTGCCAAGTACCCCTGTGACCCTGGTCAACTCCGCGACAACCTCACCTCGCCATAACCTTAGCGGACCACTTTGTGATGACCAATCCCTAGACCCCTCTCGTGCCGTCCTAAACCCAGGCGAGGCCCTGACCCGCGTGACATTACGCTACTGAATAACGTTCTGCCCTTTCGACAGCTTTTGGGTGAACTAACCGCTAAAGGTACTTCTCGGAAGTTCTATTTAACCGTTACACTCGAGCATGAATTTGTCCACAAAGCTCTGATTAACCCCGCGGCAGACATCGCATTTATGTCCCACGCTGTTTTCAATCAGCTTCTAACATTGCTACAAGCCAATGGCCGTGACCTCCAACTGCAATACTGCGCGCTAACTATGTGCACATTTTTAGTGAATGCACCGAACTAAACACCTTAACTATGCTCCACTGGACAATTGGCCCCGTGACCTTAGTCCATCCGGTCTACATGTCTCCAATTGAATCCGTCTCCCTGCTCATCGGCCAAGGCCTGCTCTACCGCTTCAAGCTACTAATTGAATACAAAATCTTCAGCGTCGATTGTTAACTTCCCTATTCGACTGGTCGTGTGCGCTAACCAATCAGTAACCGGTCCCCATGCGTTCTTTCAGCCTTCGCCGGAGTTTAACGACCTAGGTTTGTCGCTGCATCCCACACCCCTCCTAAACGCTTCCCTGACCACCACTGGCTAATTCACAACCACACACGAAGCGACTTCCACATTCCTAGATCTACAAGGCTTGGCCTCTTGATCTGCTCCGACTTCCACAACTTCAATCCCACGGTCCCCATGATTAGTCACCTCCCACTCGACCTCTCCCCATTTCCTAGCTCTGGTGGAGTACAACTCACTGTTTCTCCGCGACTTATTGCTATCATTTCATTGGGACCTACTGAGTGTGATGACATCGTCAGCGTGGACCTGGGTCCAGACCAACACCTGGTGATCCATAAACTCAGTACAATCCCAACCAGACCCGAAAGTGTGTCTCCCGCGACTCCTCCCACTCCCTCAAACTCCTCGCAATTGACCCGCCGACGACGGTAACACCGTGTGATAGTCGCTGGCCCAAAATAGGCAAACCATCACCACTCTGGGCGGCACGGTGGCCGACTGGTTAGAGCGTCAGCCTCACAGTTCTGAGGACCCGGGTTCAATCCCCGGCCCTGCCTGTGTGGAGTTTGCATGTTCTCCCCGTGCCTGCGTGGGTTTTCTCCGGGCACTCCGGTTTCCTCCCACATCCCAAAAACATGCATGAATTGGAGACTCTAAATTGCCCGTAGGCATGACTGTGAGTGCGAATGGTTGTTTGTTCCTATGTGCCCTGCGATTGGCTGGCAACCAGTTCAGGGTGTACCCTGCCTCCTGCCCGATGACAGCTGGGATAGGCTCCAGCACGCCCGCGACCCTAGTGAGGAGAAGCGGCTCAGAAAATGGATGGATGGATGGATCACCACTCTGTTGTCGCTGCTCCTAACAGTTTATGCTCACACACAGATTGCTAACAGGTTGATGAATGACAGGCTACGTGAAATTTCTCCCTCCATAGAGAACTTCGCAATGGATAGAATTCCCCCCTCGGCTTTATTAACATTATTCGGTCTACGGCTCTGATAGGCCCAACTAATCTGGCCCATCTCGGGTTCCTCCTTACAAATTCCACAGCTCTGCATCTCAATCCTGAGTGCCGAGGAAAAGCCTCTCTTGTGGCTCCAACAATCAGCGACACCCTCAAATAGTGATGGAACAAACAACACTGGTGCGTCAGCACTGTGCCGTGCACACAAGAGTGAAACCCCGTATTGGTGCATGTATGGTTTTAAGAAAAAAATTATATGGACGATACAGGAAGTGTGTCGTATGGATGTGCCGCGCCAAATTGTGTTTATAAAGAAACAAACTGTGTCGACATGAATTTTATTACAGACAAATTTGCTACATTTTACATACCAACTCATTTTAGCATTTACACAAAAAAGGTTTTAAGCAAATTTTAAACTTCGCATAAACAACTCACCAAACAAATTGAGCAAAGGAAATTATACAATGATGAGATCATATTTTAAGTGAAAGACTAGCGATTAAATATTATTTCACAGGCTGATGTTGGGTTTGCAGCATGTAAGCTTTTCCATCTTATTCATTTTGTTTACCTTCAATGATTTTAGAACTACTGCAGGGGTCACCATTGAGTGACCAACACAGTGCCGACACAGTTTGTTTACAGATTGGTGCATATTTGGGTTTATATTAACGACAACAGGAATCCCAGCTTTATGCATTGGGCACCACACATCCTCACTTCACACCTACATCACAAGTTCGACCTGCTTTATGAATGCTTACCTGCACCTTGTTTTCCTTTTCTCTGCATTGTTTCCCTGTAGTTAGACCCCTGTTAGATTTAATTAAATTTGATACAAAACCCACTATCTGTATCGTTTGTGTGTTTGGATACAATAAGAGACCTCTGAGTTCTAGAACTCTTTTTTAAATCCTGTAGCAACCTTAAAATGAGACATATAGGTCACTTTCCCCCCCCCAAAGTTTTATATATCTAAAAAGAGACGCGGTGCCCCTTTGAGATAATGGTCTGATTTTAATGTTAAAACGTAAATCGGACTAACCCGGAAGTGAACGCAGGCGTTCAACTTCGACAAATTCATTTCTCAAATAAATTAAGTTTTATCCCAAATCCATATACGCTACACAATATTTATCGCAATATAAAACTAATCATTTTTTTCATTCTGAAATGACGTTACTCTTAAATGAGATTTGAAGACTACAGAAGATTATTTTTTATTTGAATATTTTCTGTCAAAAGTTAAACATGAAGTTAAACAACTGTGTCAGATGTATATTTTGAATTAAAATCCTAAATCTGACCAGGCAAAAGCTTTCAAGTTTTGTGTGTGTCAAATGAGCTAGGCACAGTTCTATTCCAGTCACATAATTAGTTCAGCAGAGCATCTCTCATTATCATTGGCTATTTGTATTGTCTCTCAAAACATGGAGAAACGCAATCCAAGTCTGTCACTAGTGTCTCATGTCTATCGAGGTAAAGTTATTTTGCAAAATATAATAATTTCATCACCCAGCCCTAAAACCATTCGCGAACAAAACACTACTCGAGCCGCATCTACCGTGCCACTACCCCAAAAAATAAATAAATAAAATAAAAAGAAAAAAAGAAAATGCTTGATGCTCAAATGTGCGTGGCGCTTTTAATATTTTCAGTGCACATGCACATTACTTACAGTATGTACACCCCTGGTTAAAGGCCAAAATGGTTGAAAAAGTTGTGAAATGTATGTCTCATTTTTTACATCACAAAAATCAGGCATTACAACTGTGGTGTGTAGACTTTTCATATTACCAAAAGTGTTGTATTTCTATCAACATTTTGTTGGTGTTTGATATACGTTATATATATATATATATATATATATATATATATATATATATAGACATACATACATATACATATTTGCGGTTCAGCATTGGTGGATACACCTATTCACGGATTAAAAGAAGAAAAAAAAAAGTTTTGGGGGCACTTTCCGTTTTCCATGGAAACTGCATATTGGCGGTATTTTCCCCTCTCATTCATATTTTCTTGGGGGAAAATATATTATTTTAATGAAAATTAAGATGTTGGTCAACTATTCGTGGACTTTCGCTATTCCCGGTCGGGCCTGGTCCCTACCCCTCTGGAATAGCGGGGTCTAACTGTATACCCAAAGGCAGTCGCTGCGTGTTAGAGTTTGAACTTGTGAACAGTCCATCTATTCACTATATTTTCTCAGCTTTCGGAAACTGTCCAGGTCCAAGATGAATTTTTTTCCATAAAACAGCAGTAATGTCGAGCATATATTAAAGCTTTTTTTTTAACCTTACGGTTGCGTTCCTGGTAGCGCCTCACTATGTCATCGAGGTCATAAGCACTTGCAAAAGGGCTGGAGCCGTCAATCACAGACACCTTGAATAAAAAGAAGACACATGGAGCACAAAATGAGAGTGAATGATTCGAAGGATTCCTTCGATTCACTAGCTGGAGTGAACCAAGACAACCAAATAATGTGAGTCCCCTATACTTCTGGTGAATCTAGTGTCTTTCCATGAGTCTGCTAACTTGCCTTGTAGGGCTGTGAGAAAAAAATATATATATACATCAACTAACTCGGCAACAAAAATTGGTCGGCGCAAACATTTCTGTCTCAAGGCAATAAAACGTACTAATAAAAGCATATTTGCACCGCCCGGATCCAATCTACGCTGCCCGGAACTATTTGGCCACTGTCTATGTTAACCGCACCGACATTTGTTGCAGACTGATGCACTGTTGGGTCAGTGAAAAATCTGTGCCAAAAACGTCAGAGGAGCGTCTGTAAGTGATTTTTAAGACACTTTTTGTCGTGCAATGTCCATATAACATGATGTATGAGTGAGCTGAAAGGTAGTTAGCTTTTTTTTGTTGTTGTTAGCTAGCGCTAATGCTAATGGCAAATGCTCACAATTTAAACAAAGGCTGATTTTGTTGTCTCAAATTCTGTACGGTTTATACCATTCACTTAGTACCTACATATGCAGTTTAAGGATAGAAGCCCAGAATAAAATGCATGTTAGTAGTAAATCAAACAAATAAAACAAAACAAAACATTTTGATGTTTTCTTTTTTGGGTGGGGGTGCGGTGATTACTCAAGTACTCGAAATATCTATAGGATAATCAATTCTAAAAAGATTCAATAGTGACAGCCCTATTGCCTTGTGTACAATGGAGACCTCAAACTTGTGATTCCCGATTCATTACGAAGATTCTAATCAATAAGGAACCAACCAGCTCTATAATCAGATTTGGGGAGAAAGTCCTAACCTTGTGGTTGGATTTAAGAGATTACAGACATGTCATTTCACAAATTCATCATACCAAGTTTCATGCTGCTATTGTGACCAGTCAACAAATGGACTGGGCCAATTAAGTCGTTTGAAGAGACATAGTGTGTGGTGAAATCAGAGTTACACTCACATGAGAATGATCAATTATAAACTGGAGTTTTTGTCTCTGCATATTTTAATGGTTCTACTTACAGACTAGGGGGGTTGGAATTGATGATGTTATCACTATAAATGCTGTTTTCGATTCTGCTTATCGATCCGATGCCTTATCAATTATCTTAACGATTCCTAAGTAGTTTTATGAGGGGGGGAAATGTACAACCCCAATTCCAATGAAGTTGGGACGTTGTGTTAAACAAATAAAAACAGAAGACAATGATTTACAAATCATGTTCAACCTATATTTAATTGAATAAACTACAAAGACAAGATATTTAACGTTCAAACTGATAAACTTTATTGTTTTTAGCAAATAATCATTAACTTTGAATTTTATGGCTGCAACACGTTCCAAAAAAGCTGGGACAGGGTTATGTTTACCACTGTGTTACATCACCTTTTCTTTGAACAACTTTCAATAAACTGAGGACACCAATTGTTCAAGCTTTGTAGGTGAAATTCTCTCTCAATCTTGCTTGATGTACAACTTCAGCTGTTCAACAGTTCGGGGTCTCCGTTGTGTATTTTACGCTTCATAATGCGCCACGCATTTTCAATGGGAGACAGGACTGGAATGCTGGCTGGCCAGTCTAGTACTCGCACTATTTTACTACGAAGCCATGCTGTTCTAACACGTGCAGAATGTGGTTTGGCATTGTCTTGCTGAAATAAGCAGGGGCGTCCGTGAAAAAGATGTTGCTTGGATGGCAGCATATGTTTCTCCAAAACCTGTATGCACCTTTAAGCATTAATGGTGCCTTCACAGATGTGTAAGTTAGCCATACCATTGGCACTAACACAGCCCCATACCATCACAGATGCTGGCTTTTGAACTTTGCGTCCATAACAGTCCGGATGGTTCTTTTCCTCTTTGGCCCGGAGGACACGACGTCCACAATTTCCAAAAACAATTTGAAATGTGGACTCGGAGCACAGAACACTTTTCCACTTTGCATCAGTCCATCTTAGATGAGCTCGGGCCCAGAGAAGCCGGCGACGTTTCTGGGTGTTGTTGATAAATGGCTTTTGCTTTGCATAGTCGAGTTTCAAGTTGCACTTACGGATGTAGCGCTGAACTGCATTTACTGACATTGGTTTTCTGAAGTGCTCCTGAGCCCATGTGGTGATATCCTTTACACATTGATGTCGGTTTTTGATGCAGTGCCGCCTGAGGAATCGAAGGTCACGGGCATTCAATGTTGGTTTTCTTCCTTGCCGCTTACATGCAGTGATTTCTCCAGATTCTCTGAACCTTTTGATGATATTATGGACCGTAGATGATGTAATCCCTAAATTGTACATTGAGGAACATTGTCCTGAAACTGTTCGACTATTTTCTCACGCACTTGTTCAGAAAGAGGTGAACCTCGCCCCATCTTTGCTTGGGAATGACTGAGCAATTCAGGGAAGCTCCTTTTCTACCCAATCACGGCACCCACCTGTTCCCAATTAGCCTGTTCACCTGTGGGATGTTCCAACCAGGTGTTTCATGAGCATTCCTCAACTTTTTTGGAACATGTTGCAGCCATAAAATTCTAAGTTAATGATTATTTGCTAAAAAAAATAAAGTTGATCAGTTTGAACATTAAATATCTTGTCTTTGTAGTGTATTAAATTAAATATAGGTTGAACATTATTTGCAAATCATTGTATTCTGCTTTTATTTAACACGTCCCAACTTTATTGGAATTGGGGTTGTAGTTCTACACAGTCTTCCATACAAAAGTCAACCATTTAATTTTTTTCCAAAATGATGTCTGCACAAGACTTTTGCTAGCAAATAATGAAGCAGGGTCCAACGTTAAACCCCTTTTGGGCCACCGTGAGCCAAATTGTTGCGGCCCTGTCAGAACCTGTACTGGTCCCGTACATTCATGATATATGTTTTTTTACAATAAGATTAACTGATTGTTGTGTATTTAGCATCTTTATACTGTATTATTTGAGACCCTTTAAGAAATTATTAGTACAATTGCAAACATTGATATGACTCTTTCAACCTCACTAAAATCAAGGCATGGCAATTGCAAAAATTAATAATACTGCATCAAAGAATAAATTAATTACAAAATTATGAAAATATTTACTTGGCACTGACATTGCTTTATCTTGTGCCTTGATGTTGCGTACACTGTACACTATATATACAGTGTGTACGGAAAGTATTCAGACCCACTTAAATTTTTCACTCTGTTATATTAAATCAGTTAAGTAAATTTCACCCCCCCCCCCCCCCCATTAATGTTCACACAGCACGACCATATATAGAAAAACGGAATTGTCGAAATTTTTGCAGATTTATTAAAAAGAAAAACTGAAATATCACACAGCCATTCATTTTTCTCTCATTAATGGGTACACACAGCACCCCATATTGACAGAAAAAATGGAATTGTTGAAATTTTGAAATATCACACAACCATACCTATTCAGACCCTTTGCTGAGTATTTTGTAGAAGCACCCTTTTGAGCTAAGACAGCTATGAGTCTTTTTGGGAATGATGCAACGAGTTTTTCACACCTGGATTTGGGGATCCTCTGCCATTCCTCCTTGCAGATCCTCTCGAGTTCTGTCAGGTTGGATGGTGAACGTTGCTGGCCAGCCATTTTCAGGTCTCTCCAGAGATGCTCAATTGGGTTTAAGTCAGGGCTCTGGGTGGGCCATTCAAGAACAGTCATGGAGTTGTTCTGAAGCCACTCCTTTGTTATTTTAGCTATGTGCTTAAGGTCATTGTCTTGTTGGAAGGTGAACCTTTGGCCCAGTCTGAGGTCTTGAGCACTCTGGAGAGGGGTTTCGTCCCACAGCCCATCCCACAGGGGACCCAGCCAGGCGGACGGCACCCACTCCCCAGGACCCAGGGCGGTCTCCCAGCCCAACCGAACAATCTAAGTTACCTGACCTGTGCGAAAAAGTAATTACCCCTCTTGTTAAATCATGAAATAATTGTGGCTAATCACAATTTTTGGTTAATTTTCACTGATCACACCCAAGCCTGATTACCTCCAGACCTGTTCAATCAAGAAATCACTGAAACAGAATCTGTACCGTCAAAATAAATTTGGACAAAAGAGCTAAAAATGCTGCAACAAAATGACACGATCCAAAGAAATTCCAGAACAGTTGAGAAATAAAGTAATTAACATCTACCAGTCTGGAAAGTTACAAAAGCCATTTATAAAGCTTTAGGATTCCAGTGAACTATAGGGAGAGCCATTATCCTCACATGGAAAAAACATGGAACAGTGGTGAACCTTCCCAGTAGAAAGATTCCCCAAGAGAACAGCAATGACTCATCCAGGAGGCCACAAAGGAACTCGGGACAAAAGACCTGCAGGCCTGCCTTGCCTCATTTAAGTCAGTTTTCATGACACAGCAATAAGGAAGAGACTGGGCAAAAATGGCATCATGAGTTCCATGGCAAAAACCATGGCTGACCAAAAAGAACATCCATCCATCAATCTTCTACCCCTTATCCGAAGTCGGGTCGCGGGGGCAGTAGCTTTAGCAGGGATGCCCAGACTTCCCTGTCCCGAGCCACTTCATCCATCTCTTCCGGGGGGATCCCGAGGCGTTCCCAGGCCAGCCGAAGGATGTAGTCTCTCCAGCGTGTCCTGGGTAGTCCCCGGGGTCTCCTCCCGGTGGGGCGTGCCTGGAACACCTCACCAGGGAGGCGTCAGTGAGGCATCCGAATCAGATGCCCCAGCCACCTCATCTGGCTCCTCTCGATGTGAAGGAGCAACGGCTCTACTCGGAGATCCTCCCGGATGACCGAGCTTCTCACCCTCTCTCTAAGGGAGAGCCCGGACACCCTGCGGAGGAAACTCATTTCGGCCACTTGTATCCGGGATCTTGTTCTTTCGGTCACGACCCACAGCTCGTGACCATAGGTGAGGGTAGGAACGTAGATCGACCGGTAAATCGAGAGCTTCGCCTTTCGGCTTAGCTCCTTCTTTACCACAACGGATCGATACAAAGAAAAGAAAAAAGAACATAAAGGCTCATTTTACCTTTGCAAAAAAACAACAACAATTATTTCCAAGACTTTTGACAGAATATTACACGGACTGATGAGATGAAAGTTGAGCTTTTTGGAAGGTGTGTGCCTTTCAGCATTTCAGGAAAAGACTATCATTCCAACAGTCAAACATGGTGGTGGTGGTTTGATGGTCTTGGGCTGCGTGCTCCTTCAGGACCTCAACAACTTGCTGTGATTGATGAAACCATGAATACTGATCTTTATCATAAAATCCTGAAGGAGAATGGTCAGCCATCAGTTTGTAACCACAAGCTGAAGCCCACTTGGGTTCTGCAGCATGGTAACGATCCCAAACACACCAGCAAGATGTGCAAAGGCTTGATTTCAGTTGTTGCTGCTGAGTATGGCCAACCAGTTATTAGGTTTAGGGGGCCACACATGATTTGCCTACGTGGGCCACATAAAATCTGGATCTGGCCCCGGGGGCCTTGAGTTTGAGACCTGTGGTGTTGAGTGTGCAAAACATCAAGGCCCAAATAGAGCATTGTTGGAATGTCAGTGCTATAAACAAAAAATTAAATACATTTGTAATTGATTTATTCTTTTGAGCATTATTATTAATTTGTGCAATTGGAATGCCTTGATTTTAGTGAGGCTAACAGAGTCATAGTATGAATGCAATTGTCCTAATAATTTATTAAAGGTCTCAAATAATACAGCATAAAGACAATAAAAACAAAAACACTAAAACTTAACATATTCTATCTTGAATATACAGGGCCAGTACAGATTCCGACAGAGTCACCACAACTTTGCTCATCCATCCATCATGCACCTTATTAAACAAGAAAATTAAATGTTTCTGCGTGAGAAAATCAGTAAATACACTCACATTGTAAATGTTGAACAGTCCACGGTGAAACAGGGGTGTTCTCTGCTGCAGCCTCAGGTCTCCACTGATAAACAGCTTTGCTCCAGGGACAGAGGAGGAGTGCTGCACATAGGCCAGGCTCTGCATCACTACCGTTGATTTTGTCTAACAAAATAACACACATAAGAACATATACAACATGGTTTATTTGTGTCATGTCACTACATGTGCTACTAAAATGTTAGATAGTATGACACAATCAGGGCAAGCATCATTAGTTACACAACACTACAGCTATAATAAAATTTATTATGTGGCGACTTCATGACTGGAAGTGAAATCAATAATTTAAGTCCCAATGCTTGCTGGCCTCAAATTGAGTTCAACTGTTGTAATCCTGGCACAGATGGCGTCAACTCTACACGTTGTTCAATTATTTTACTGTTTGTTGTCAGAAAATACATACAAAGAGCTGGTAGCTGAAGGTCAATAGCAGCTGAACACTGTACACATTTTCCTCATCTTCCAGTGGTAACTGCAGTTGAAAAATCAGACGGTCCAACTTTCCATCCTGGTTCCGGTCCTCTTCCCTCACCTGAAAATTGTGTTGGTGAAAAATTATAATCATCATCACAAGAATTCTAGCTTGTGTACATTTGCAGAGGCTATTGAGAACGTTGTCCTACAGAGACAGCAGGGATTCTCAGGTTCTTTCCAAGCAGGTTGTTGAGATGGGGAAAGGTGCTCCACGCCACATAATCACCATTTGTACCGGTTGCAGCCACCAGGAGAGTCTCATACTGGAACCTAACTACTGCTTGTTCTTCATATGTGTTCCTTTTAATCCAGAAACCTACAGCATGACAAACTGTTTAAACTCGTAAATATTCATAATGTCACTTTAACACTGCGACAGAGCAATTTAATGAACATTAACTTGACAGTACCTTGGCTCCTGTAAGCCACCAGCAGCGGTGAAATGTAAGTAAGGCAAGCAACCACAACGAGAAAGACAGTAGCGCTCGTGCAAACACCTGCTTTGTACCGAATCAAAGCAGGATGAGAGTAAACTTCATAAAAAGCCATACTTAGCGATATTTTTGCGTTCGCTCACTTCTGTGGGAAATGCCTATATGTTGTGTCCCAGCAACAAGCTAGCGGCTAGCAGGTTGATTCAAGCTACCAACGTCATTAACCAATCTTAGTGCATATCACCTGAGGACAACATCATAATAACACGCTTACTGACGCCAACCAAACAGACGTTTACCCTCGTATAGTAAGTATAACATTGCTTTTAGGTTAGCTTAAACAGGATTGGGTACTAAGTCGCTGGAATGATCCTTTACTAGCAGCCCAGCCCCTGCGAGACAGTGACGTCACCGCCCAACGAAACAAGCTGGTGGTTGAAGACTGGCAAATATTTGTTGACGTTTTGCTTTTATCGCTATTGAGTGCAATGTTGGGACATTAAGACAATTTATGTCGATTTAGAAGACCTCCATTTCAACTTTTCGCGCCTCAGTGTGGGGATCGAGCAAAAATGAAATGGATGTTTAAGGAAGACCAGGCAAGAGAGCTAGAGGAAGACCAAAGAGAAGGTTGATGGATGTCGTGAGGGAAGACATGATGGCAGTTGGTGTTCGAGAGGAGGATGCAGGAGATAGGCTCTCATGGAAAAGGATGACGCGCTGTGGCGACCCCTAACGGGACAAGCCGAAAGGAAAAGAAGAAGAAGAAGAAGATTCCCGAGGTAAAGTGGAGGATTGTTATGAAGACATAATGATGTCATCGATGCTCATTTTTGCTTGGCTTTCGACTAGCCTGTTCATTCTGTATGAATTATCAAATGGAGGTTGGCTTTATCACCCCTCCAATGATTGTCAAATCTGCAGATTTCATTTTAAAAAAATGATCCGTTTCTTGTTTGCAGTTTCTGAAATAAATACCAAATTGCAATCAAGTTTACTACCATGGATAATTTTCTTGATCGGATCAAACCTCATTGGCGTTTAACGTCAGTGACGGTATAAAGTTATGCATCCATTTTCTTTACTGCTTATCCTCAGTAGGGTCGCGGGCGTGCTGGGGCCCATCCCAGCCATCTTCGGGCGGGAGCCGGGGTACACACTGAACTGGTTGCCCAGCCAATCGCAGGGCACATATAAACAAACAACCATTCACATTCACATTCACACCGACAGGCAATTTAGAGTCTTCAATCAACCTATCATGCATGTTTTTGGGATGTGGGAGGAAACCGGAGTTCCCGGAGAAAACCCACGCAGGCACGGGGAGAACATGCAAACTCGGCAGACGTGCTAACCAGTCGCCCACCGCGCTGGCAGTATAAGGTTATAATAATTATTCATAATTATGAATACTTTTTATTATTTATTATTTCAAACCTTCTTATGAACAAATTTACAATGGAAGCTATCCTGAATGGAGTTTTGTATTGAGCGCCATACTCAGTTGCTTAGGCATCCATCCATCCATTTTCTGAGCCGCTTCTCCTCACTAGGGTCGCGGGCGTGCTGGAGCCTATCCCAGCTGTCATCGGGCAGGAGGTGAGGTACACCGTGAACTGGTTGCCAGCCAATCGCAGGGCACAGATAACAAACAACCATTCGCACTCACAGTCATGCCTACGGGCAATTTAGAGTCTCCAATTAATGCTGCTTAGGCATTACTTCTGTAAACAGTTCGGCTTCATGAGTTCAGATTCATTTTAAATTAACTATTTTAAGGAAAGCGGCACGGTGGTCGACTGGTTAGAACGTCAGCCTCACAGTTCTGAGGACCCGGGTTCAATCCCCGGCCCCGCCTGTGTGAAGTTTGCATGTTCTCCCCGTGCCTGCGTGGGTTTTCTCCGGGCACTCCGGTTTCCTCCCACATCCCAAAAACATGCATTAATTGGAGACTCTAAATTGCCCGTAGGCATGACTGTGAGTGTGAATGGTTGTTTGTTTCTATGTGCCCTGCGATTGGCTGGCAACCAGTTCAGGGTGTACCCCGCCTCCTGCCCGATGACAGCTGGGATAGGCTCCAGCACGCCCGCGACCCTAGTGAGGAGAAGCGGCTCAGAAAATGGATGGATGGATGGATATTTTAAGTAAACTTTCTTTTTCAAGTGATTTTTTTTTCTTTTCTAAAGGTTAGCCTCATATCTGGGCTAATGACTACATGTGCTCAAGCTCATTAGATCTCATAAATCTTATCACTCCTCTCCTTGAGCCGTCACTTTATCGTGGTGGAGGGGTTTGTGTGTCCCAATGATCCTAGGAGCTAAGTTGTCTGGTGCTTCACGCCCCTGGGAGAGTCAGCAAACATGTCCTAGGGGAGAGACCAGATAAAGCACGGCTCCAAAAACCCCTATGAAGAATAAATCAAATGGATCTAGGTTTCCCTTGCCCGGACACAGGTCACCGGGGCTCCCCTCTGGAGCCAGGCCTGGAGGTGGGGCTCGAGGGCGAGCGCCTGGTGGCCGGGCCTGCACCCATGGGGCCCGGCCGGGCATAGCCCGAAAGGGTAATGTGGCTCACCACCTGTGGGAGGGGCCATAGGGGTCGGGTGGAGTGTGAGATGGGCTGGGGGAGAAGGGGGGGGCCCTTTGGCGATCCGATCTCCGGGAACAGAAACTGGCTCGAGGGACGTGGAACGTCACCTCTCTGGCAGGGAAGGAGCCCGAACTGGTGTGTGTGGTTGAGAAGTTCCGACTAGATATAGTCCTCCACACACGGCTTGGGCTCTGGCACCAGTCCTCTTGAGAGGGGTTGGACTCTTTTCCACTCTGGAGTTGCCCATGGTGAGAGGTGCCAAGCAGGTGTGGGTATACTTATTGCCCCCAGGCTCGGCGCCTGTACATTGGGGTTCACCCCGGTCGACGAGAGGGTAGCCTCCCTCCTCCTTCGGGTGAGGGGACGGGTCCTGACTGTTGTGCCTATGCACCAAACAGCAGTTCAGAGTACCCACCCTTTTTGGAGTCCTTGGAGGAGGTGCTGGAGAGCGCTCCCTCTGGGGACTCCATCGTTCTGCTGGGAGACTTCAATGTTCACGTGGGCAATGACAGTGAGACCTGGAAGGGCGTAATTGGGAGGAATGGCCCCCCCGATCAGAACCCGAGTGGTGTTCTGTTATTGAACTTCTGTGCTCACCATGGATTCGCCATAACAAACACCATGTTCATAAGGGTGTCCACACCTGTACTTGGCACCAGGACACCCTAGATCACCGTTCGATGATCGACTTTGTGGTCGTGTCATCGGACTTGCGGCCGCATGTCTTGGACACTCGGGTGAAGAGAGGGGCGGAGCTGTCAACTGATCACCACCTTGTGGTGAGTTGGCTCCGATGGTGCAGGAAGATGCCGGTCTGACCTGGCCACAATAAGTATCTAAGGCTAGGGAAGGATTTTAGTATGATAAATCGACACCAGACGGCCGTGGTAGCTTTGATCAGAGGAAGACCATATCTCTGGCTGCTGGTGGGGCCCCCCTGTCGCTCCTTGGGCCTGCTTCCTCCTCTCCGTTCCTTGCTGCGGTCGCCTCTCCCTCTTCCTGTGGGGAAGACGGGCGGTCCTCTACGGGCTGTGGGGCCTGCTGTGGGGTTCTTTTCCCTGCCTGGTTTGGGCGGGGGGGTCCACCTCAGGGGCGGGTAGTGGGTGCTGCGGGTCTGGTTGGGATCGGCCTCTTTGTCGGTGGTTGTCCGGCCTAATGGGCCCGACCTGCGAGAGCCATGCCTCTGAAATCACTCACTTAGCACACACTGACACCATTCTTCTTTTCCTTTCGGCTTGTCCCTTTAGGGGTTGCCACAGCGCGTCATCCTTTTCCATGTAAGCCTATCTCCTGCATCCTCCTCTCGAACACCAACTGCCCTTATGTCTTCCCTCACGACATCCATCAACCTTTTCTTTGGTCTTTCTCTAGCTCTCTTACCTGGCAGCTCCATCCTCATCATCCTTCTACCAATATACTCACTAGTTCTCCTCTGGACATGTCCAAACCATCCAAGTCTGCTCTCTCTAACCTTGTCTCCAAAACATAAATTACTTGTGTGAGTGTGCATTTGTTTTGGAAAACTTTTAGAATTTACATAATTAATGCCACCACACTTCAGTTATACAGCCGGGTTCACGACCCTTGTCCTGCATGCTTCTTCTCCTGTCCTTGTCCTGTTCTATCTTGTCCTGTCCTTCCCTCACAGGGTGTAGCACTACAGCCCCATGCAACACTCATATTTAATGTTTCATTGTTGGAGATAATGTAATGATTTACTCCTCTCATCCTGTTTACAATTAGTGCTTAGTAAAACTGTTCCGGCATAAAAGGGATACAGCTTTTCCATTCTGCTTGACCTAGCAGCCGAACAAGACAAAAAAAATAATAAAAAAAAGACCATATCCCGGTTAGGACCCATGTGATGTGGTGGAGCGTTGTAAAGCCGTGGTTGAGAGAAAGAGACACGGTGAGCCACAGTAAAAGTGAAAATCCATGGATAAATACAGACAGTATTCTCTAAAACAGAGTTTTGCTAACGCCAAGGATGACGACGATGTACCATCGGGTTCAAGAGCGCCCCGGGGAGAGGGTAGAGGAGGACACATGCCCGGCCGGGGTGCAGCAGCACGGCCCCCAACCACCCACCCGTAGACCAGGGCAAGGTCCCCGGAGTGGGGCCAGTAGGTACCTCCCTGGCACCCAGGGACTGAGAGCACCCCTCAGGAGGGCAATACTGACACAACCAGACCCAAGAGGAGGAGGGGGAATCAGGCCCAGCATCCCCAGAGGCCCACACTGCAGCCCCAGACCCTCCCCTTCAATGTTTTTCAATTTGTTTTTTGTTTTTTTGTCAACCTTTTTCATGCCTTTGGTGTTTGCATGTCTGCTGGTTTCAGTAGCAGTTTTATTCCAGCTGTGTTCATATGGCTTCTAATTAGGCCTTTATCTATTATTTTATTTATTTACCGTTCTGAAAAATAGTGGTTCTAGTATAGACCGGCGGCACGGTGACCGACTGGTTAGAGCGTCAGCCTCACAGTTCTGAGGACCGGGGTTCAATCCCCAGTCCCGCCTGTGTGGAGTTTGCATGTTCTCCCCGTGCCTGCGTGGGTTTTCTCCGGGCACTCCGGTTTCCTCCCACATCCCAAAAACATGCGTGGTAGGTTGATTGAAGACTCTAAATTGCCCGTAGGTGTGAATGCGAGTGCGAATGGTTGTTTGTTTG
The DNA here is from genome assembly GCF_024500385.1 of Phyllopteryx taeniolatus. Classification (NCBI taxonomy): domain Eukaryota; kingdom Metazoa; phylum Chordata; class Actinopteri; order Syngnathiformes; family Syngnathidae; genus Phyllopteryx; species Phyllopteryx taeniolatus. Next base: position 4,129,666 of record NC_084506.1, read on the forward strand.
TATGTGCCCTGCGATTGGCTGGCAACCAGTTCAGGGTGAACCCCGACTCCTGCCCGATGATAGCTGGGATAGGCTCCAGCATGCCCGCGACCCTAGTGAGGAGAAGCGGCTCAGAAAATGGATGGATGGATAGTATAGACCAGAAATGTTTATAAAACTCTGTGGAAAATCCATCATTGCCTGAAGCTCTACCTGGGGGCGTGAGCATGCTGTGACAAACCGAGAGATTGCGTGATTTCCGAAGACGAAAAACATGGTGGCGTGCGTCCCTTGCATAAACCTGGAAAAGCAGCTACGACGACAAAATTTCTCTTTTCATAAGTCTTTCCTTTTTCAGCGGCGGATTGTCACTTTGTTCTTTTCTCTCTTCCTTCACCAGCTTCGTTAACAGCAGTAAATCACAGAGAGCCACATGTCTGTCATGGAGGATCCCAGCCCCCGCGCTGAGCTGTCGCTGAAGAGAAAAAAGGCAGATTCTTCGACTTCGACTGAGGATTTACTTGATTTGACAGAGACAAGAAATTGTCAATTACACTTGACCAAGAGATCACCGAACTCAGAAACAGCGTGGAGTTCACACAGCAACAGGTCAAGGAGCTAAGATTAGATAATACTGCACTCACATCGAACATGATGTCAACGTCTAAATTGGGACACACAGCTCGGGTTCTGGTACCAGTCCTCTCGAGAGGGGTTGGACTCTCTTCCACTCTGGAGATGCCCACGGTGAGAGGCTCCGAGCAGGTGTCGGTATAATTATTTCACCTATTGTGGCGGATGGTGCGGAACCTAACCCCTGCGAAAAATGAAGGACTACTGTAACGGACATGCTCTCGCAAGATGGCACCATGTCCCCCAATTTCGGACAGCGATGCATCCCAGTCTCCGCTCCCCTGCCGAGACAGATGGTCACGGGGATGCCTGGTTTATCTCACACGGACACTAAATGAATTACCAGCCAGTCTGTAAGAGCTAATGAATAGCAGAGACCAGAAATCCTGACTTCTCACCTGGACTTTAAATTAATTAACAGTTACCCCAGAAATCTGGGCTCCCAGTCATCAGAAGACCCTTGTGTGTGCAGGTCTCAAGATACCGACCCAAAAGGTTTGGAAATCCGCTAGTCCGGCATGCTAAGTTAAAAGTTCAATTGACGATTTGACCTTTGAAATGCAACTCAAGAGCTCTGGGACAATTGATGGAGCCCAGTGACACCCACTGGCGGTGGAGGGTTACTGCCAACGGCGACAACATTCGGGACTAGCTGCACCGAATTTGAATGTTGTGTGACATTTTAAGAACATTGCATGAATACTCCCAGTGCCTACCACCACAGCAATGTCACGAGTGATTGTATTTCTCTGAATTTGAATGTCCGCTGGTTAAATTTGTTTGGCAACCGAATATGCTTGTGTTTATGTCTAAATGAACACAGAAATGTTATACAAACAAACAGTAAGTTTTATTAGCCACTACATAAGGTTAAAATACGCATTGCATAGGTTAAACATTGCGTGTAAACAATGCGTTAGTTTGGAATTAATGTTATGATATTCCACTGGTTTTAAACCACAAATCATCCTAAAATGAAATGTGATTCTAAAGGCGCGGTCTGCCTTCCGTTTGGTCAAAGGGGGCCAGCCACGCTCTCTCAGAGGCATAAAAGGCTGAAGGTCTTTTGTCATTTGCTCTGCTCTGGCACTCGCTCTCTCGTTCTCGTTTTTTCAACTGACCGAAAATCTGGCTCAGTCCGGGAGCCTCACCTCTCACCACGAGGTGGCTGAGGCTGAGAGACACCAACTTCCCCGCCGCGCTGCCAAGCGTGGACCGCAGGGAGCACCTGTCAACTCCCCGAAGCTACCCTTTTGGGTCTGGGGCAGTTTACGGACGAGGCTCCGTTGGTCAGGAATTACGGTGCGAGTTTTTCCCTGACGCCACTGCAAGCGCTCCTGCCATTCTGCACCTGAAGTGCATCTTTTTCTTCTTTTCTTCCTTTTTCTTCATACCATCCATCGTAAGCGCTCTTGCCAACCACCCGGAAAGTCGACCCGTCTGCCTGAATTGGTCTATGCAATGTAAGTCCAACATGCTGTTACTAGATACAAATTAGTGCATATTTGGGTCAAAGAAATAAGTCACAGAGATTCACAACTCTCGCACTGTCACCGTGCATCCTCATTCCACCCTCACATCACGAATTCAGCCTCCTTTACCGATGTTCATCAGTCCTTTGTTTTGCTTTTCTCTGCATTGTTCCCCTGTTAGATTTCATAAAATTTTATGTAAAACCCACTACCTGTATCGTTTGTGTGTTTGGATATGATAAGAGACCTCTGGGTTCTAGAACTCTTATTTCATTCCTGTAGCAACCTTCAAAATATGAGAAATAGTTTTTTTCATCACTTTTTTCCCAAAGGTTTTACACATCTAAAAAGAGACGTGGTGCCCCTTTTTGATATATAATTGTCTGATTTTAACGTTAAAATCTAAATCGGACTAACCCAGAAGTGAACGCAGGCGTTCAACTTCGACAAATTAATTTCTCAAATAAATTAAGTTTTATCCCAAATCCATCACAACGTGGAACTATGGTTTTAACCAGTGTTGCATCGTTTTATTATAGTGTGCTTGTTTTATAATGTATGTTTTTATTGTTCGATGTTGATTTCTTTGTTTTTAATTTATGTTGCATGTTCTTACTCTTAGTTTAATGCTTTGTTTTTGGCTGTATTTTAGTGGGTTGTGATTTCACTGTTTACTTCCAACCTTAATTGACTCTCTAATTAACAACTCAATGCACTTGCGTAGCTCTGACAACTTTCTACAGGCATAGGAACAAACCCATGGGATGGAGAGCTGCACCATATCAGCCAACTGGAGGCTGAAGGGGGCAGGACAAAAAATACAAACCAAGGGAATAAAGACACATGAATGGACATGTAAGAGGGAGAAGGTACACAAAGTTGGAACACAGAGGTCAAAGGTGCACATGAAGGTGGAGAACTGGGTCGACGACGCTGCAAGGTGAAACGTTTTGCCGCTCAACAGGGCCCGCCTTCCCACCCTTTGCCTTTCTTTGAATACTCCCTTTTTTTTTAACCTTAGTGGTCTTAACTCTGTTTTAGCCATCTTAGTACTTTTTAGACTATTTTTGTCCAGGCACCTTTTTATCTTTAATTATAGTGGACTGAGCTACTAGAAAATATTTTTAGTTGGTTTAGTTGGTTTTCAAGCCTCCTGTACCGCTTTGGTCACCCAGTGTTGCTCGCTCATCTGATTTTAAAAATCAGAATCTACACTTGGAACAATTCCTTACAGTTCCATTTTCATCCACCTCCCCATGTGACAGATGCAACAAATTGATAGAAATGTCAAGTTACTTCCCCCTTGAAATTGGAGGCGCTTATGCGGGTGTGTCGTGAAAATATGTTCCATAAGAAAAAAACAACACTGCTGCAGCAGCAAAGTAGAGAAGCATTTGATGCACCAGTGAATGCAGAACTTTCAATGCATTACTATTTAACATTTTTTTTAAACTTTTTGTGTGTGTGTGTGTGCAATCAGGCATGCTGATAGTGTACTTGGAAGCAGTTTAATTGAATACAACATTTAGGCAGGCAAATTAATATTTTTGCTCAGCCAAGATTGGACTTCATAAAATTTTATTCATGCTAATTGACATTTATTAATAAAGTAAATATCCATGTGAGAGCGTCTGCCTCACAGTTCTGAGGACCAGGGTTCAGGCGCTGGTCCTCAGAACTGTGAGGCAGATGTGCTAACCAGTCATCCACCGTGTCACACTATTCATGTGATATTCAATTTTTTTTTTATTTAATACAATTCTATTTACATATTTGTTGATTTTTAAACCAAAATGTAACGGTCTATATGAACATTTGTGACAGACGTATGTGAAATGCCATGATGAAACAAAGCAAAGGTTTTGAACAAACATAACCTCTAAAATGGTTCAGTTGTCATTTGTTAAATTAAAATATGTAAAATTGTTTGAGACTTCACTGTTGTGTCAAGATGCCTAACAGAAAGGGGGCGAAAAACTTTATTTTTCTTAAATGAAGAACTTTATTTGAACACATCATTTTCTCTTTTTAGTTCCTTGCTCTTATTGTGAAATGCAGCCCTAGTTTTATTTAGTAAAGAGAGAACATTACACAGTTGTGCTTATATGTTTGATTCCCAGGGCAGAAGTTGTAAGATGTGTACAACTCTTTATTATGCTCTATCATCATCATATCAGTGGCATTAAAAAAAGCACTTTAACGATACTATCGTTTATCGTGAAAGTTTTTGGTGAAACTATATCGTTCTAAACAAAATTGCTTTTGTGGCAGGCCCAAACACATACAATGTACTGAGAGAGAGCAATAGTTAACAAAAATATTGTACAAGCAATACACAAGATAATAAAAACATGCATTATAGCGGGACCATAGAAGCAAGAACCGTGACGTAGCAGAGGATTACGCTATTTGTATTCCGTGTTGATAACTTGGATGGACTCCTTATTCCAGGGCTAGGACTCATTGTTTCCATGACAAGTGCATCCCAGAACTCAAATTACTCTAGTCTCAAGTGTACAACCCCCAATTCCAATGAAGTCGAGACGTTGTGTTAAACATAAATAAAAACAGAGTACAATGATTTGCAAATCATGTGCGTGTAAACTTTAAGTGAAGCAGAATTTCTTCTTTGTAACCTTGGCCGAATTTGTCCCTTGCCACAATTCTGTGTCTGAGCTCTTTAGGCAGTTCCTTTGACCTCATGATTCTCATTTGCTGTGACATGCACTGTGAGCTGTCAGGTCTTATGTAGACAGGTGTATGGCTTTCTTAATCAAGGCCAGTCAGTATAATCAAACACAGCTGGACTCCAATGAAGGTGCAGAGCCATCTCAAGGATGATCAGAAGAAATGGACAGCACCTGAGCTAAATATGAGTGTCACAGCAAAGGGCCTGAATACTTATGGCTGTGTGATATTTCAGTTTTATCTTTTTAATCAATCTGCAAAACTTTCAACAATTCCATTTTTTTCCCCTGTCAACATGGGGTGCTGTGTATACACTGAGGAATTTTTTTTTTAAAAAAGATTTTATTTTTGAAACTGCTGCAATATAAGTGTGAAAACTTTCCGTACCCACTGTATATGCCCTGCGATTGGCTGGCAACCAGTTCAAGGTGTACCCTGCCTCTCGCACAGAGTTAGCTGGGATAGGCTCCAGCATGGAAAATGGATGGATTGATAAAATATTATCCAACATGCAGTGAATTAAAGTTCTTAGGAACTGCTGGCACACAGGCCATGGCTCTTAGTCTCCACTCCCTGTTTTACCTTTCTTAAACTGAAAATAAAAGCGTAAACTGAAGTACAAAAAAAGAGGAATTTACTTCATTGTGAAAATACATGACAACCCCAAAATAACTAAGAGACATTTTACCCCAAACTGCCATGTTTGCCAATGATGGCTCTATCTTAAAGTTAGCTAAAAAAAAAAAAAACAATGACAAGATGCCTTAATATCTCCTCTCACAAGTCCAGATGTGTCACTGCTAGGATTTATCTGGAAGAACCCTATTTGAAAATGTATAAAATTAACTTATTTTTTTTATTTTTACTTTTGGTTGTGCAAAAAGATTGATTGATGCTCATCTCAGCTCACAATGTGCGATTCTCTTCACAGACAGGACACGACCCCTGACCATGTAAAGGCAGAAAACTAGTATTCTACTTTGGTTGCGACCTCTGGTGGACAAGATATTTGCCATGTGACAACAAGCCCCAGTCTCCCCCTCCCCCCCTTTCCAATTACCATCATGCTTTTCCGTCTTTTCCTTCTCACTCATTGCCCTCCCTTCGTGATAACGTAAATGATACGTGTAAGAATTATTTTTTTTTATTTTATTTTTTTACCCCAATATCCGGAATAATCAGTGTTACGGCCGTAACAAGTCAGCGTTCAGTGATTTCTGTAACAAAATATGGATGTTCCGGATCATTTGACAGCTCTACAATAAGCTTAACGGGGATATTTTGGGTTTCATTTGAAGAGCAGGAGGTCTCTGTTACTGCGTGGCCAAAGGGGGAACGCCTGATTGCGAAGTAGCTGCCAAGCTTGCTGGTAGGCCTCAGATGCCTCCTTGTAGTCCAAGTAAGTGTGTAGATCCGTCCTCCTGCAGACATACAATCATAGAATTGTCATTCTCCTGTCTATGGTGGCATCAGTTACAAAAACAATTTAACGGTATTCACAACATTGTACAATTCAAAACATTTTGGGTGTTTGAATGAAAACATTAACTGCCAGATGATATTGGCATCAGTCCTATATGCGGTGAAGATCCACGTTACAAAGTGGATGACCACTGGTACTAACAGAAGTGGTGGAACTCAGATGGGTGTGGAGATGCTCCAAATATGTTCAATACCAATAGGGGCACTTATCTTAAACCACTGAAGGGGGGGGGGGGAGAAGTAAACCCAGTCTTTGTCCGGCCCTTAAAGCTAAGTTGGAACTGCACAGGAGAAGATGATGCCAGACCAACAAATACATTTTTGTCAGCCCTATCTTTTGAGCTTCTCTACACTATCCTGCGAACACTTGTGGAACGCATGGAAATGCCCAGATTTTAAGTAATCAGTTTTGTGTATTGTTGTTCTCACGTCGCTCACTACAATGCTGCAAGTATGGCTGGAAAGGCGCCGCCATTTCATCCACAAGACAACTCTCATTCCACAAGCTTGCCTGGCTCCGATCAGCTCAGATGACTTGTCAACACAGACATTATGAAGGTGCAAGCAGAGCGCCAGCTTGTCTGCACAGGTGAATTAAAAATTCCCCAATGCTCATGGACTGTATTCTGTGCGACATTTGTGTAACCTGTGAGTCTGTTGTCCAAAGGGATTTACAGGTGGTGTCATTCAAACAGTCGGCAGGTAACTAGCTTGCATGAGAAACTAACGTAGCAGTCCATGTCAAATAGAACAGATGGAGCTCATTAAAATACATACAACACTGCTTTAATGATTCCCTCCTTCCCAGATGTTTGCAGACTGCTTGGCATATTCCTCTAAGATTAAAGTTTCCAAAAAAGTGTAAATTTTCCCCCGTTTTAGGGAAAAAAAAATTCTGACAACACATAACAGCAAGTCAAAGTTGAAGTCCAATTGTTACTGCCTCTTACACTTCTCTCCAAAAGTATGAAAAGAAAAGACCAGCTTTGATTTCCAGGATCTCATGCACAACTTGTAAGCCAATACCCAAATTTCAGGTGAACAAAGGTATTGAAACAGATAGACCTAAAATAGATAAAAATGAAAAAGTAGTGTTTATTTGCCCGAAGATAGCCGGGATAGGCTCCAGCACGCCCACGACCCTTGTGAAGCTAAAGCGGTACAGAAAATGGATGGATATCTTCATCAATCCTGGCTGTGACCCATTAACCACCAAACATTTGCATTTTTCTTGTGTAATGCTTTTCCAGGCTTTCACTGCAGCCTCCTTGAGTTGCTGTTAGTTGGTTTCCGGGGTATACTCCATTGACTCTCCCCTTTATCAGGTAAAATGTGTTCTATAGGGTTTAAGTTGGGAGATTGACTTTGGCAGTCTAAAATCTTCCACTTCTGGACCCATTGTTGTTTTGGCAGTGTGTTTCGGGTCCGATAAATGATCTCCCAATCAGTTTGGTTGCATCTTTCTTGATGATGAGATGGTATTTTAAACTTGCTGTGTTTCGATGAAAAGAGAGTTCAACGCTGCGCTAGCTGCTAATTACCGTTGGTTTTTCCCGAAAGTCCCACCAGGGTGACTTTAGTAGCAAAATTTGCCGTCGAGCACACCAGTCGGAGTCTCTTCACTTATCTTTGCACTAGCATAAGCATTGACCTGATAGCAACCTACACCGCATTTCAGATATTCACCCATTCAAAAACCAACAGTGCTCACAGAAATAACTTGAATCTGACAAAAGTAAAACCAGACAGTGCTTTTGAATTGTGTTTCAACAGAAATATTAAAAAACAAACTCTTGAAACATGCCTGGACAAAAATAATGGTACCCCTAGAAATAATTTGACCGTAGGACATGTTCGGGCACTGTGGACGATTGGTTAGCACATCTGCCTCACAGTTCTGGAGATCGGGGTTCAAATCCCGGCCCCGCCTGTGTGGAGTTTGCATGTTCTCCCCGTGCCTGCATGGGTTTTCTCCGGGCACTCCGGTTTCCTTCCACATCCCAAAAACATGCATGGTTGCTTAATTGGAAACTCTAAATTGCCCATCGGTATGAATGTGAGCACGAATGAGTTTTGTTTCTATGTGCCCTGCGATTGGCTGGCGACCGGTTCAGGGTGTACCCCGCCTCTCGCCCGAAGATAGCTGGGAAAGTCGCCAGCAGCCCGTGACCCTAGTGAGGATAAGCGGTGAAGAAAATGGATGTACCTGTTCAAATAAGGTGTGTCCTCTAATTAGCATCACAGGTTTCTTCAAACTACTTAAAGTGTGACAAGTAATCACTGTGCTGTTTGGTGACATGTGTGTACCACACTCAACACGGACCAGAGGAAGCAAAGGAGAGAGTTCTCAGGAGATGAGAGACAAAATTATAAACAAGCACACAGTAAAGGTTTTTGTCCACGATATCCCTGTACTGGGCCACATTCATCTTTCCTTTGATTACAACCAGTCGTCCTGTGCCTGCAGCTGAAAAACACCCCCACAGCATGATGCTGCCACCAACATGCTTCACTGTTGGGACTGTATTGGACAGGTGATGAGCAGTGCCTGGTTTTCTCCACACATACCGCTTAGAATTAAGGCCAAAAAGTTCTATCTTGGTCTCATCAGACCAGAGAATCTTATTTCTCACCATCTTGGAGTCCTTCAGGTGTTTTTTGGCAAACTCCATGCTTTCATGTGTCTTGCACTGAGGAAACCTCCGTCGGGCCACTCTGCCATAAAGCCCCCTTTCTAGAACTTTCTCCCATCTTGCGATTGCATCTCTGGAGCTCAGCCACAGTGATCTTTGGGTTTTTCTTTAGCTCTCTCTCCAAGGCTCTTCTCCCCCGATTGCTCAGTTTGGCTGCAAGGCCAGCTCCAGGAAGGGTAGTGGTCGTCCCAAACGTCTTCCATTTAAGGATTATGGAGGCCACTGTGCTCTTAGGAACCTTAAGTGACGCAGAAATAGTTTTGTAACCTTGGCCAGATCTGTGCCTTGCCACAATTCTCTTTCTCAGCTCTTCAGGCAGTTCCTTTGACCTCATGATTCTCATATGCTCTGACATGCACTGTGAGCTGTAAGGTCTTATATAGACAGGGGTGTGGCTTTCCTAATCAAGTCCAATCAGTATAATCAAACACAGCTGCACTCCAATGAAGGTGTAGAAACATCTCAAGGATGATCAGAAGAAATGGACAGCACCTGAGATAAATATAAGTGTCACAGCAAAGGGTCTGAATACTTATGGCTGTGTGATATTTCAGTTTTTCTTTTTTAATAAATCTGCAAACATTTCAACAATTCCGCTTTTTACTGTCAATATGGATTTTAAAAATGTTAGCAAATGGCTGCAGTATAACAGTGAAAAATTTAAGGGTTTCTGAATGCTTTCCGTACCCACTGTAAGTTAATCATGTCTGTTCCAAAACTTTTGCTCACTTGAAAATGGGTGGGTTCAAACAAAATGTCCTGAGTTGTTGAACGCATGTCGATGTAAATAACATGAAATCTGGAATTCTGAACTTTTGTCTCATATTCATCATTTGATCTGAAACCCAAATGTCTTCAGTATACAACAAAAACAAATGAATTGACTTTGCCATTCTAATACTTTTGGAGGGGACTGTATGTGTTTCGGAACAGGGTTCCCAGCTTGAATTCATGAGGGCCAGAAACTTCACGTTGTCCTGTCATGAACCTGCGATCCTTGGACGTTTTGTTGCGATGCAACCTTAATGACCAAGGGAGATTTCAGGGTCCTTAACGGTTTCTACTTTTAAGTTGCTTGTCCCCACCACAAAAGGGACCTCCCTTCATCTTTTCACCGCTGTACTGTATATAAACAGTCAATGCAGTACATTTGTCCTGGGTCATATAAGACTCATTCTCAAACTGCCTTTTTTTTTCGTCTCCTCTTCCTTCATCTCATCAGGTTTCTTCTTGTGTGTTTTCTCTCCGGGTCTTTGAATAACTTTAGAATGCTGTCTCGTTGCCGAGGTATGTGTGACACCCTGTTAGCAGCGATGTCAGCAAGAGACTTCATGAACGGACCAATAAGCAAACACTGTGTGCAGGCAGGGCTCATAGAAATAGGTGTTGTAGTCTCACATTGAAGTCAGTTTATTATTACAGATGCCGCTTGAGAAAACTACAAAATACTGTATATTATATCAAATTCAACCTGCCAAAGTGGTTAGTGCAAGTGACAGTGTTACTGGCTACTGCTGAAATTCACCCACATTTGGCGGTCTGGCGCGGGCTGCTGTTAATGTGAAACCCTGGTCTCACTGTTGCAATACTTTTGGAAGGAGATATATATGGAAGTTACAATTCTGAAAGTATGATTGACCTGGAGTCGAATAAGCCTTTAATCGTGATGACGAATTTTTTCCCCAATGCTTATTGCGTTAATAAAAGTGCAGCAGTATTTAATTCTTCAATTGTGTCATCATCTTGTAGGATAAAAATACTGTTACAAACAGACTTGCTCACTCGATTGAGTAAAAGCACAACAATTCTGCTTCAGTCCACTTCTCTTTGGAAATGCATGACAAAATAGAGGAAAACATCCCAAAAGAAAAAGATTGTTGTTTGACATAAAAAGAAGTATTTGTGCAAGTACTTCTGCTGCTCAGAAAACTTTTGAGTTCCTTAAGTGGATTGACTTATGGAACAAATGTTCCTTTTAAGAAATAAAATTAGAAAGCTGGACAATGCGTCACTCCCATATCACTGGCCTGGTAGTACTCACTAGGTATGTTGGACCTACTTGTATCAGAGCAATGCTTTGTATGTGAAGAATGAAAGAACTGGGGGCAGGTAATCTGCTGATGAGGAGGAAAAGAAACTCATCTACTCATTGTGCCATTGGCATGGAAACATCAGTTCCGAACAGTCCAACAGAGATTCTTCCATCCCTCAAATGCAACCCAATGCACTGTTGGAATGCTAAAAGAATGGCTTTTCAAGGTTAGACGGGTGAGGAAACATGCTAGCTAACTAAGCATTTCTTAGACTGTCACTAAGGGCCAATCCCAATTCAACCCCTTAGCCCTTCCACTTCGTCTTAGCCCTTGTTTTTGTGCATGTACGAGAACAAAGGAGTATCCCAGCTAAAATGAAGGGGTGTATAGCCCTTGAAACCAAGTGAGGTTCCGAGAGACATTCTCCTTAGTATTTTCTGCCATCTAAAACTACTGTCGAACTTTAAAGCACACAAATTAGACTATTTGTACGAAGTGTGTTAAATCAATTGTTAATTGTACATTTTCCCCGCTGTCAATAACATTTTTGTCAAATGCCCATCCCTAGTGCACAGTCCAAGACCATAAAGCTGCTGGATTGGACGTTTGCTGTCATGAAATTAGATTTGTGAAAACAGTGAAGTGTTTAAGCTACTGACACATATTTCAGTAAAAAGATAAACTGTTAAACTATTGCTCACCATCTGGGAGCCTCATTGGCACTTTAAGGTAAACACTGCGAAATTATGTAAGAGCCGATGTTTCGGTACCTAAGAGAGTCTGGAAGTACTGAAGCGTCAGTGGACGACACCACAGACAGGAATGAATGAAAAAGCTCCAGTTTGCACAGAGCAGACCTAGAGAGAGCAACATTTGGAAAACAGACACACAAAAGATTATTTTTAATTTGTCTGCAGTAATCAAACAAGCCAATTTCTATTTTTTTTTTTTTTTTTTACACATTTTACAAGAGTACTGTATGACTACCTAGATTTAGCTGTTCCCAGGGCTTTCTTGGTGACTCCTTGTTTGACGCCGCTGGCAGTGACATCAAGTGGCTGATCAGGCACTTTACACCAGCTGACCGCTGAAACCCATAAACATTGAACATTTTCACTTCTTTAAACGTTCACGGTTTGACATAGAATGGCAAGCTGTCAAAAATACCTGTTTCTGTTTCACTCGTGTGATATCATTTGCACCAAGTAGTGTTGTCAGGATACCAAAATTCAGACTTTAAACTATACAAGCATACACCTCAATGCAGATACTGAAACAATACCACAGAAAAAAACGAAAACCTCAGTAAATGCAGTAGCATCATAGATGACTAAACGTGGAACTTCTTGTTTTTAGTAAGGCAAAATATCGGGCTGTGGAGGATATTAAATAAAATCTTATATTTTATTCATTTATTTTCACTCTGTTATACTGTAGTATAAGCTAAGTACTGTTTAGACACTGAATAAGCATATTCTTAACATTAGTTATGTTTTCATAATAACTTTTGCAGACTCTTATTAAAAACTACATACAGTATCTTACACACACTATGTATGTGTGTGCTTCGATTACTTTTTAAAATCAGATTGATCACACTTAAATTTTGATCACGATGAATTACTTGCTTGCAGAATTTAAAGTAACTTTAAAAAAGACCCCTATATTTTGGCACAACTCCAACTTTTCGTCAGAATGTCATACAAGAACATGTTTTAAACGCGTGCAATTTATTTGCTCGAAACGTGGGAACAGCCTGCCCTGCGACTGACTGGCAACTACTCCAAAGTCAGCTGGGATAGGCTCCTGCACCCCGTGACCCTGAACAGGATAAGCGGTATAGAAAATGGATGCATGGATTGGTAACTGCAAATTAAGAACTAAGTGGAGATTTTGAACAATTCTGCAATGATACTGCCCACAAAGTGATGATAAACATCAATAGGTCATGTACTAAACACATCCATAAACATTTGTCATCGATTAGATGAGCAGTTACCCCAAGATAATTGTGATTTCTCACTGAAGTCCAGTAGTTCCCGGTGAGCGAAATAAGGTTCAAGGTGCTTTTATTGTCAATTCTTCAATATGAGTAACACACACAGAGGATTGAAATTACAGTACTCAAGGGCCGGCGGTGCCATAAAAGACAGTACAAATAATATCAATATAAAAAGCTAAATAAAACTATGGTATATACAGTACAAAAAGTATGAATTGAATGTGCAAATATCAAAGATCAGGTGATGTGTGCAACATAGTCAAGGTCTGTGAACCAAGGCAAATATGACAAAACCCCAGTGGCTGGTGCGACCCTGAGTCTGTTGTGTGTGTGTGTGTTAGTGTGTGTGAGTGTGTGCGGCGTCAGAGTTCACGTGGGCAGAGGACAGAAGAGGTAGAGGGGGCAGAGCGGGCAGAGCTGAATAAAACTTTCTTTGAGTCTGCTAGTCTCCTCCCTGATGGCAGCAGACTGAAGAGGCTGTGTGACGGTTGGGTGGCATCCCCCGCGATGCGGAGGGCTTTGCGGGTGAGGCGGGTGCTGAAAATGTCCTGCAAGGAGGGAAGAGAGGTTCCGATGAACTTATCAGCTGCCCGCACTATGCGATGGAGACTTGCGGCAGGATGCGGTGAAGGCTCTGTACCACACAGTGATGCAGTTGGTCAGGACGCTCTCTATGGTCCCGCTGCAGATGATGGGGGTCGGGGCTTTGGGTTTTCTCAGCTTGCGCAGAAAGTAGAGACGCTGGTGAGCTTTCTTGGCCAGTGATGAGGTGTTGCTGGTCCAGAAGAGGCCCTCAGTGATGTGCACTCCCAGGAACTTGGTGCTGCGCACTCTCTCCACTGCAGCACCGTTGATGTTCAGGGGACCACGCTGGGAATGCGCTCTCCTGAAGTCCACAACAATCTCCTTGTTTTTTTTTTTCACATTTAGGGAGAGATTGTTGTCCGTGCACCACCCGGCAAGGGGGCTCACCTCACTCCTGTAGTCTGTCTCGTCCCCGTTGCTGACGAGACCCACCACAAGTTATGTCGTCTGCAAACTTGATGAAGAGGTTGGAGCTGTATGTCGGTGTGCAGTCATAGGTTAGCAGGGTGAAGAGGAGGTGACTCAACACACAACCTTGAGGGGCCCCCGTGTTCAGAGTCATGGTGCTGGATGTGTTGCTGCTGACCTGTACTGCCTGCGGTCTCCCTGTCAGCAAGTCCAGCACCCAGTTGCACATCAAAGTGTTCAGCCGCAGCTGGTGCAATTTGTAGATCAGTTGTTGAGGGATGATGGTACTGAATGCTGAGCTGAAGTCTATGAACAACAATCTGACATATGAGTCCTTAGAGTCCAGGTGTGTGAGGGCGGTGGAGACGGCGTCATCAGTTGACCGGTTGGACCGATATGCAAACTGGAAGGGGTCCAAGGAGGGGGGAAGGGAGGACTTGATGTGGTGCATGACTAGCCGCTCGAAGCACTTCATCAGGATGGGAATGCGCGCTACCAGACGCTAGTCATTGAGGCAGGAGGGAGACTACTTCTTCGGGACCGGGATGACGGTGGCTTTGACACACGTGGCGACAACACCCTGATTCAAGGAGGTGTTAAAGATGTCCGTGAAGACATCCGTGAGTTCAGCTGCACAGTCCCTCAGAACACGACCAGGTATGTTATCTGGGTCCGGGGCCTTTCGTGTGTTGATCCTGTCAAGAGATCTTTTCACGCTGTCCTGGGTCAGTGTCAGCACATGGTCACCAGGAGTGGGTGGAGTCTCTGCTGTTGTGTGCCTTAAAGCGAGCAAAGAGGTCATTTTGCTCATTTAGCAGGGAGGTGGAGCTGTCGCAGGTCTGTGGTGAAGGTTTATAGTCCGTAATGGTCTGAATACCACGCCACAGACTCCTTGTGTCACTGCTGTCACTGAAGCGGTGAGCGATCTTGCTGGAGTACTCCCTCTTGGCCTCCCTGATGCCACGGGACGGATTGGCCTTGGCTGTCCTCGGGCCCTCCTCATCCCCAGATCTAAAAGCCGCGTTGCAGACCTTTAGTAATCTGTAGCCCTCCCCTGACAGCCATGGCTTCTGATTAGCACGGACAGTGATGGAGTGGTGGTTGTGGCATCATCCATGCACTTGCTGATGTAGGCAGCAACAGTCTCTGTCTACTCCTGAAAGTCTGTGATGGAGTTGTAGGTAGCAGCCAGTTTGAACATGGTCCAGTCTGTGGTGGCGAAACAGTCCTGAAGTGCCTCAAGGGAACCTTCTGGCCACACTCGTACCAGTTTCCTAACTGGCTGGGACTCTTTAACCAGGGGTCTGTAAACTGGCATAAGCATAACAGTGGGGGAGGGGAAGGGGCCTTGTAGGCCTCTCTAAGGGGGTAAAAACATTGTCCACAGTGTTATTTCCTCATGATGGAAAGTCAATGTTTGAATAGAGTTTAGGAAACACAGCCTTGGGTTCAGCATTGTTAAAGCTAGGATGAGGAAAGCATCTGGGTGGGCCGTCAGCTGTTCACTGATATGATGGTATAGCTCATTTAGCACCTCACTCCTGTTATTGCTGGAGTTTGGAGGAATATAGACTCCAACAAGCAGTATGGCAGTGAATTTAGTGAATAAATTCAGCATCAGCCAGCAGTTGTACCTTGGTGGTCTTATTTGTGCAGTAGGGTTTGTTTATCCTTGTTGTAATTGTCCCCCTTGTATGATGGGTCCCCTGTAGCGAGGTTCAGGTTCGCTTTGAGGTTGCCACTAACCCTAATCGATCGGCACGATTTGTGGGGTGCAAATGTTACTGTGTGTTTGTACATAACGCCATAATGTTGAGTGCATTTTCTTTTTTCTTTATTAATAGATGCAAAACTAAACTTTTGGGCGCGTCAAACAACCTTCCTATGCAACAAGAGCAGAGAGGGCAGGGTCGAGCGAGTGTGGGGAGAGAGAGAATTTAAAGGTACAGGCACACAAATGAAACCTCTGTTTGCATGTGTGAGACTTTTGGCTTGATTACATTTCATAAAACCAGTTAATATCTTTACAGGAGTGATGCACTGAAATTTCGGTCAAGAAACGCATTTATCAGTTTCGGACTGAAGGACTTTTGTCACCAAAATAACGTTTATTGTTCCTAACTCATAGCTTTGCCACAGCAAGCTTGTACACAACATAGAGTGTTGTGAAAAAGTATTGGCCCCCTTCTCAAATTCTTATATTTTTGCATAGTTTTCCCACTTTAATGTTTCAGATCATCAAACAAATGTAAATATCATAAATATAACCCAAGGGAACTTACAATGCAGTTTAAATGATTTCATTTATTAAACAAAGCAAAAAAAACTATTCAGTAACCTGATCCTCTGTGAAAAAGTAATTACCCCCACTTTTATTTTATTTATTTATTTATGTCCCTGTTCGGCTGTTAGGTCACGCAGAATGGAAAATCTGTATCCCTTTTATGCCGGAACACTTTTACTGTGTCACAGTGGAGTTTTTAAGCTTCCGCTGTGGTTTGTTAGTATTACAATTGAGGTTTATTGAGAATCAGACTTGATCAGTCGAACAGAACAAAGTTTTTAGAAGGGAGAGAGAAACAAAGCACTAATTGTAAACAGGATGAGAGAAGTAAATCATTAGATTATCTACAACAATGACGGATGTGATGCGCACGTTCGCCTCCGCAGCTCAAAATCGTATTTATCCGTGTTAGCTGTAGCTAAAAAAGCCAATTAGAGCAAAGTTGATCTTTCTGGAAGCCGTATGTCTCATTACATCTGGAGTAAATGTAGTACAGCATTTCAGTAAAAAGAATATCATACCACCAGTCAAACATCATGGTGGTCTTCGCCCCTTCAGGACGTGGACAACTTTCTATAATTGATGGAACCATGAATTCTGTTCTTTAACAGAAAATCCAGAAGGTGAATGTTTAGCCATCCGTTTGTGACCTCAAGCTGAAGCGCATTTGGGTTCTTCTGCAGCAGGATAATGATCAAAAACACACCAGCAAGTCAACTTCTGAATGGCTTAAAAAAAACAAAATGGTTTTGGAGTGGCCTAGTCAAAGTCCAAACTTCAATCCGATTGAAATGCAGTGGCATCACCTTAAAAAGGCGCTTCATCCTCGAAAATCCTCAATTTGTGCTGTGACTTCAACCAATTCTGCAAGGAAGAGTGGGCCAAAATAGCTCCACAGAGTTGAATGACTCATTGCCAGTTTCACAAAACATTTCATTTCCAGTTGTTGCTGCTGAGGATGGCGAACCAGTTATTAGGTTTAGGGGGCCATTGCTTTTTCCACACAGGGCCAGGTAACTTAGAAGTTTTTGTTTTCTCTTAATAAATACAATCACCATTTAAAAACAGCCTTTTAAATTCACTTGGGTTATATTTGTCAGATATTTACATTTGTTTGATGATCTTAAAGTGGGGAAACTATCCAAAAATATAAGAATTTGATAAAGGGGACATAACGTTTTCACGTACTGTACTTAAGAAGTATTTGCTATTAACAAGCAATGCCCATTGGGCTTTGCTATGTGGTTGAATTGATTGGGACGTCAGTATTTTACACACAGTAAAGGTTTGATAATGACATAGTAAGGTACTATAAGCCATAAATGTGACAGTTAAATAGGGCACACATTCAACTAGTTGTAACATATACACACAACAAAAATGAACGTCTTTATTATGACAATTTAATTTGCATGTTGAAATGAATTGTCCTGTCCTTGAGCAGTCACCTTATCGTGGTGGAGGGGTTTGTGTGTCCCAATGATCCTAGGAGCTAAGTTGTCTGGGGCTTCACGCCTCTGGCAGGGTCACCCATGGCAAACAGGTCCGAGGTGAGGGACCAGACAAAGTACGGCTCAAAGACCCCTTATGATGACGAGAAAAAACGGACTCAGGTTTCCCTTGTCCAGACACGGGTCACCGGGGTCCCCTCTGGAGCCAGGCCTGGAGGTGGGGCTTGAAGGCGAGCGCCTGGTGGCCGGGCCTGCACCCATGGGGTCCGGGCAAGCACAGCCCTAAAGGGTAACGTGGGGTCCCCCTTCCCATGGGCTCACCACCTGTGGGAGGGGCCATAGGGGTCGGGTGCAGTGTGAGCTGGGCGGTGGCCGAAGGCGGGGACCTTGGCGATCCGATCCCCGGCTACAAAAGCTGGCTCTAGGGACGTGGAATGTCAGCTCTCTGGCAGGGAAGGAGCCCGAGCTGGTGTGTGAGGTTGAGAAGTTCCGACTAGATATAGTGGTGCTCGCCTCCACACACGGCTTGGGCTCTGGTACCAGTCCTCTCGAGAGGGGTTGGACTTCTCAAGGTTACAAAAAGATTTCTGCTGCACTTAAGGTTCCTAAGAGAACAGTGGCCTCCATAATGTTCCACCAGTCGGGGCTTTATGGCAGAGTGGCCCGATGGAAGCCTCTCCTCAGTGCAAGACAGATGAAAGTCGTGAAAAATAGGATTCTCTGGTCTGATGAGAACAAGATAGAACTTTTTGGCCTTAACTCTAAGCGGTATG
Source organism: Phyllopteryx taeniolatus (assembly GCF_024500385.1). Taxonomy (NCBI): domain Eukaryota; kingdom Metazoa; phylum Chordata; class Actinopteri; order Syngnathiformes; family Syngnathidae; genus Phyllopteryx; species Phyllopteryx taeniolatus. Next base: position 4,148,149 of record NC_084506.1, read on the forward strand.
TGTGGAGAAAACCAGGCACTGCTCATCACCTGTCCAATACAGTCCCAACAGTGAAGCATGGTGATGGCGGCATTATGCTGTAGGGACAGGACGACTGGTTGCAATCGAAGGAAAGATAAATGCGGCGGCCAAGTACAGGGATATCCTGGACGAAAACTTTCTCTAGAGTGCTCAGGACCTCAGACTGAGCCGAAGGTTCACCTTCCAACAAGACAATGACCCTAAGCACACAGCTAAAATAACGAAGAAGTGGCTTCAGAACAACTCCGTGACTGTTCTTGAATGGCCCAGCCAGAGCCCTGACTAAAACCCAATTGAGCATCTCTGGAGGGACCTGAAAATGGCTGTACACCACCATCCAACCTTACAGAACTGGAGAGGATCTGCATGGAGGAATGGCAGGGGATCCCCAAATCCAGGTGTGAAAAACTTGTTGCATCATTCTCCAAAAGACTCCTGGCTGTCTTAGCTCAAAAGGGTCCTTCTACTAAATACTGAGCAAAGGGTCTGAATACTTATGGCTGTGTGATATTTCAGTTTTTAATTTCAACAATTCTGTTTATTTCTGTCAATGTGGGGTGCTGTGTGTACATTGAGGGAAAGAATGAACTTAAATGATTTTAGCAAATGGCTGCAATATAACAAAGTGAAAAATTTAAGGGGGTCTGAATATTTTTCATACCCACTGTATAAAAGGGATCCTGCGGCGTTTCCTTTGTTCAGTGCGTAAGAAGAGGCAAGAGTTGTGGCAAGACAATTTGTAGGTGCTTAACCATGACGACGCGCCTACTCACAATGCCCTGACAATCTGACAGTTCCAGGCCGAGAAGAACATTGCCATGCTTAAGCAACCTTCCTTCTTATGCGACCTGAATCCACCTGTTTTTTTGTTGTTGTTGTTTTTAAATCTTTCCCATGCTCAAGGGTCAACAAGAAGTTTTTAAAATGTGGACAACATCAAGATGGCTGTGACGATGGCACTTCGGAGGATTCCGGATGAATCCTTCCAGGCGTGCATGAAGGCATAGTAGAGAAGGCTGGGAAAGTGTGTTCGACTTGAGTGGGATTACTTCAAAAGCAAAAACTTGTGGTTTGGATTTGAAATATCTTTTGCGACACCAGTCCTGGAACTCACACCTCATATGATTAGTTGACCACGCTACCTGCCCCACAGGGTGTAATGCATCCTTGTCCAGCTTTGTGTTGGAGCTCAGTTTGGGCCTGGCTGAAGGGGAACTCCAATTTGGACTGCAGAAAAATGGGTGCAGACACTGAGAAACCAGCAGGGAGATCTGATACATGGGAGCATCTGCATAGCAAAGGACAGACACAATATAAGAGTATAGTATAAGTTTTAAGAGAATAAAACACAAACTGCAGACATGCAATATTACTATCAATATTATCCATCCATCCATTTTCTGAGCCGCTTCTCCTCACTAGGGTCGTGGGCGTGCTGGAGCCTATCCCAGCTATCATCGGGCAGGAGGCGGGGTACACCCTGAACTGGTTGCCAGCCAATCGCAGGGCACATACAAACAAACAACATTCGCACTCACATTCACACCTACGGGCAATTTAGAGTCCCCAATTAATGCATGTTTTTGGGATGCGGGAGGAAACCGGAGTGCCCGGAGAAAACCCACGCAGGCACGGGGAGAACATGCAAACTCCACACAGGCGGGACCGGGGATTGAACCCTGCTCCTCAGAACTGTGTGGCTGACGCTCTAACCAGTCGGTCACCGTGCCGCCACTATCAATATTAGTCAACACAAACGGCAACTAACATTGTTCTATAAATTCTACAATGAAACCAGAATTATTTGTACAGTTGCAGAGCTCTTCAGATAATCTCGGTATTCAAACTGTATGATCTCAGTGTTGAAGTGGTTTGATTTAGTTGACCAGTGGTCCAAAACAAAACAAAAAGCAAGACTAAAGGTTTGAATATAGTCAGAGTATGACCTAAGTACAGACATCGAAAAATGTTTCTGTTTCTGGTGCCCATCTGTTAATGAATTCTTGGGTACTTTTTAGCTTTGTGTTTTGGGTCATTATCCTGTTGCAAGACCCATGACCTGGGACTTTGACCAAGCTTTCTGACACTGGGCAGCACATTTCTTTCTATATTACCTTGATCGTTTTGAGATTTCATTGTACCCTGCACACATTCAAGACACCCTGTGCCAGATGCAACAAAGCAGCCCTAGAACATAACAGAGCCTCCTCCATGTTTCACAGAAGGGACGGTGTTCTTTTCTCGGTATGCTTCGGTTTACCGATGATCGAATTATTTTCAATCTTTTCTAGAGGTACTATCATTTTTGTGCTGGTTTTTTAAAAAAAATTATGTTGAACCGCAATTCAAAAGCAATGTCTGATTTTCATTGCTTAATTTTCATTAAACATTTTATTTATTACTTTTGTCAGATTCAAGTTATTTCTGTGACCACTGTTAGTTTTTCTTTCATTATCTGAGGGGTATCAACAATTTTGTCCACGAGTGTAACTGGCCTTGCAGTCTGGGGTCTTGCTTATTAATAGCTAGGGCTACCACAAACGATTATTTTTAGTTGATTCGTCACCGATTATTTTTACGATTAGTCGATTAATCAGACCATATATTTGTACATATATACAGTCCCTCCAAAAGTATTATCACGGCAAGGTTTTGTTGTATAAAGAAGACATTTGGGTTTCAGATCAAAAGATAAATATGACACAAAAGTTCATCATGCAACAAGACAATGACCCAAAACACACTGCCAACACAACAAAGGACTTCATCAGGGGGATTGATGCAGTTTTTGCAAGTCAGGGTGATGCCACCAAATATAAAATGTTATTCACTTTGTTAATTTAATATTGTCTGTTCCAATACTTTTGCTCACTTGAAAAGTGGGTGGCTTCAAGCAAAAGGTGCTCCGTCCTGAGTTGTTTAACACATCTAGATGTAAATACCATGAAATGAAACCTAGAATTCTTAACTTTTGTCTCATATTTATCTTTTGATCTGGCAGCAATGACTCACATAAGGTCAATTGGCATCTTATTCTCAGCAGAAAAAGAAACCTTACAGAGTAATCTTAACTCATACATTTGGTATATCACCAAATTGCTTGAGGATACAAAGAACATGTCCGGAGACCCACTGTTTAAAACACAAACACAGTCAGAGTTTTATGAAATAAATTCACAAATTCCAACCTGCACCTCTCGAAAGCATCGCCAACTGGCATTGAAATGCTTATATGTACAGTGCCGTGAAAAAGTATTGGCCCCCTTCTCAAATTATGTTTTTGCATAGTTCCCCCATTTTAATGTTTAAGATCATAAGACAACTATAACCCAAGGTAACTTAAAATGCTGCTTTTAAATGGTGATTTAATTTATTAAGAAAAATAGAACTCAGTTACCTGGTCCTTTCTGAAAGAGTAGTTACCCCCTTTTTAAATCATAATTTTTGGGTAATTGTCACTGATCACACCCAAGCCTGATGACCTCCAGGACCTGTTCAATCCAAAAAAACAAAACAAAAAAAATCTGTCCCGACAAAATCAAGTCAGACAAAAGATGCAACAAAAAGACAGTATCCAAGGAAATTCCAAAACAGTCGAGAAATAAACTAATTGACATCTGTCAGTCTGGAAAGGGTAACAAAAGCTTTAGCATTCCAGCGAACCATAACGAAGAGCCATTATCCTCGCATGAAGAAAACATGGAACAGTGATGAACCTTCCCAGGAGTGGCCAGCCTACAAAGATTACCCCAAGAGAACAACAATGACTCATCCATTAGGCCACAAAGGAACTCAGGACAACTTCTCAAGAACCACAGGCCTCTCAAAGGGAGGCCCCCTTGCCTCAGTTAACGTCAGCTTTCGTGACACAAAAATAAGGACTTTTGGGCAAAAATGGCAACCATGGCAGAGTTCCACGGCGAAAACCATTACTGACAGTCAAACATGGTGGTGGTAGTGTAATGGTCTTTGACCGCTCTGCTCCTTCAGGACCTGGACAACTTTCTGTGATTGATGGAACCATGAATTCTATTCTTTAACAGAAAATCCTGAAGGAGAATGTTCAGCGATCAGTTTGTGACCTCAAGCTGAAGCGCACTTTGGTTCTGCAGCAGGATAATGATCCAAAACACACCCGCAAGTCAACTTCTGAATGGCTTAAAAAAACTAAATGAAGTTTTGGAGTGGCCTAGTCAAAGTCCAGACTTCAATCCAATTGAAATGTAGTGGCATGAACTTAAAAAGGCCATTCGTGCTCAAAAACCCTCCATTTTGCTGAATTCAAACAATTCAGAAAGGAAGAGTGGGCAAAATTATCTTCACAGAGATGTGAAATACTCATTGCCAGTTGAAGAAAACACTTAATTTCAGTTGTTGCTGCTGAGGATGGCCCAACCAGTTATTAGGGAGGAATTACCTTTTCCCCACAGGGCTAGATAACAATTCTTTTGCCTTAATTAATGAAATCACCATTTTAAGTTCAATTGGGCTGTATTTATCTGATATTTACATTTGTTTGATGATCTCAAACATTAAAGTGGGGAAATTAATCAAAAATATAATAAATTGAGAAGGGGGCCAATACTTTTTCACAGCACTGTAACTTGTCAGTGTAGATCATAATAAAAATAATCGGCCGCTGCTTTGTGGCTTTCATTCACTGCGGGGACTTTCTGGAACACAACACGGAAACGGGGGTTTACTCTATACACTATATGGACACAAATTTGGATACTGTGCCACAAGACCGACAGAACTAAAAATTGAAGAAAATATGAACGTTTTGCAGTTACAACGGCCCCCAGTCTCTGGAATACCATTTGTGAGGTCAGACAAAAATGCTGGATGAACAGCCCTAGCACACCATCAACCTTCTCGCTCATCCAAAAGAAAAATCAGGATTTCTGCAGCAAATCAGTAAAAAAAAAATTCCAAATCCAACTCATAAACATGCCGTTATGGACCTCGCTTTGAATTGGGGCATAATCATGCTGAAAAAATACAGAGAATAGTCCATAAATGTCTACATATGACTAAAGAAACTTAGGGTGACCCCCGATTAAAACATTACTTGATTAATTGGTATTTACCTTACGGTAAGCCTCACCTTGTGATCAAAGCTCTTTGCATGGCCTCGTGGCTAAAGGGGCACTTTCCTATCACCACAGTGCTAAAGTAGAGCCCCTTCTGTAGGTAATGTGACAGGAGTGCACCCTGAAAGCCCAGCACCGTCCACCGAGCCAGTTTATCACTGCATGAGAGAGACAGCGTTGGCTCTCCTCGACCAGGTTTGACACGAAGTAATCCTGTCCTATGGTAGCCCATCCCCGGTTGAAGAGGGTCTGCAAGGCCACCTGGTACAGACTTGGCTCCGGTTCTGAGACTATCACAGACCTGCGAGTTCAGCCTGGCACAGACAATAGGGCTAACGTTTGAAGGGACTCTGTTTTTTATTATCAGCTCTGCTGAAGCATGTGAGACGGTCTGAAGATGTCTTTTGGGAGATGGTCCCTGTGATGGCTCATCATCACTTGTAGATGAGGACGAAGGCAAGGAAAAATGCTGTTTTGATTCTTGAATATTCTTTCGTTTTGTCTCTTCAGTGCCATTTTCTTCTAGAGAGGGCTGTTTGGAGTTTTGCTTTGGAATGTGTGCTTTAGCTTTTCTTTTTAGGCCTCCAGCTGTCCCTTGATCATTCTTCATAGATGTGACAGAAGTACACACTTGAAGCTGCCTGCTATTCATAGGGATTATAGAGGCGTCACCACCTAGTAAACAAGAGTTACATACAAGTCTGAGGAGCAGTTCTCTGTATTTAAAGACTATTACAGTAGGCTGATTAGTTGTGACATGGATATATTTGGTTAGTAATGTTTGTCAGAAAAAAAAATTACCTAAATATCTATATAATTTTAAACTGCCCTTCATATTTTTTTTAAACTGATGCCAATTTCTTTATTTTTGTTGTAGACTGAAAACATTTTGACAACAGATGAATGTGAGACAAAAGGTTCATATTTTCAAGGCATTTACATCTAGATCGGATATACAACATGGCATTTGTTAGTTGCATGTAGCACTGCTTAAAAACAAAAAAAATTAAATGGTGGTTTAAGTTTTTTAGTAATCAAGCTATCACAAATGCATCTAAAATTCTGTTTGTGTTGCACAACACTACAAAGTGTGGTAATTCCAAATACATTCTGCATTAAAAATAAATTTAAGTTATTCAGAGCTACACAGTCAAGCAGAAACTTACAGGGTGTATGACTGGTGAAAAACAGGAAAGAAATTCCTGGCTGAAGCCTCAATTTCCCTTGATGCGCTGTCTGACAAAACACGGTGCTTCCCCTTCCGCTCACAGCGCTGTGCAACTCCTGCGTTAGATACCTACAAATACAAATAAAAACAAACATCTTATACTTTATTTTAAGAGACTTATACAACAACTTATTGTGCGGCCGTGCGTATGACACCTAAAATGGTCCTAATCTTAATACACTTGTAGCGGAGGCGCTCTGGCGGCGTAAGGTGCCACAGTAACCCCGCTCCACAACTTGATAAACTGCATTCTCCCAAGCCACCCCACTGTGCAAGACGGCAACCAAAGGATGTCTGGTGTATGTCAGCTAGACCCTAAATTAATTGACAGTTCCCCGAGAAACCTGGGCTTCCAGTCAACAAAGACCCCCGGTGGTGCGCAAGCCAAGATACCGACCAAAAGTTTGAAAACCCGCTGGTTAGAGTAATTTCAAAAGAAAAGTTCAAAGAACAATTTCCTCCTTTTGAAATACAAGTGATAAAATGCATGCAAGGACAACTGGGACAATTGATGGAACTCAGGACCTCTGGAACATTGCTGCAACGCGGACAACACCCGCTGATGGTTGAGAGTTACTGCAAACCTGTGGACTTGCATTCGAAGTTTCTTTAACTGAAGATACATTTTTGTTTTGATATTTTACGAGCTCTGCAGAAATATTCTAAATGTATGCCTTGGTGTCTGTTTCATTGTGTCAGCTTTACAGGTCCAGCTCTGAGACTGAGAACTGTTCGTCTTGATTTGTAGCCAAACAGTACGAAATGTTGTATTGAAGAATTAGCAGTTGATTTGCCAAGACTAAAGTTTAGACAATCATTCTATATGCTTGATCTATGAGTAAGAGTACAAAGTTGGGCGTATTTTATATTAATACATGATTTTTTACACCCTTTTTATGGCTAAATGGTAAACCAAAATTCAGGTCGATGGGCGTGGTCTTCTCCAGTATCTGAATGAATTTTTTCCCATTCTTCCAGGAGCATATTTGTGACGTCACACAGTAATGTTGGACGAGAAAGCTTGGCTCACTGTCCACTCGAAATCAACCCAAAGGTGTTTTGTCAGGTTGAGGGCAGGTCTCTGTCCAGGCCAGTCAAGTTCATCCATACCAAATTCTCTCATCTTTATGGACTTTGCTTTGTGCACTGGTGAACAGGAAGGGGTAATCCCCAAATTGTTTGACTGTCTAAAATCTCTTGGTGTGCTGAAGCATTCAGAGTTCCTTTCACTGGAGCTCAGGGGCTAATATTTTGGACATTTCCAACTTTGGAGATGACACCTTCCTGTTACAACATGACTATGCATCAGTGCACAATTTAAGGTTCAAAAATACACTTATGAGAGAGTTTGATGTAGATCTTGACCGGCTTGCACAATCCTGACCTCAACCCTATAGAACACTTATGGATGAATTAGAGCGGAGGACTGAGAGGCCGGACTTCTTGTCCGTCAGTATGTAATCTCACAAATGCACTTCTGAAAAAATGGTCATAAATTTCCATAAACACACTCCTAAAACCTTGTGGAAAACCTTCCCAGAAGAGTTTAATATGTTATAACTGCAGAGGATGGACCAATGTCATATTAAACCCTATGGATAAAGACTGGGATGTCAAATTCATATCTGAGTCAAGGCATGGGAGCGAATACCTTTGGCAATATAGTGTATCTAAACCACTCATTGTGTGTATAGTACCCACCTGATACACCCTCTTCTGGCAATGACTTCTGCATGGCTGTCATTGAGCACATCACCTAACGAGAGAAGAAACAAGTTATTTAATTTCATTAAACTCATAAAGCAGGGGTGTCAAATTGGTTTTCATGGCGGGCCACATCTTAGGGAGTCGTTTACAACTGGGAAACCCCATAAATTGATAATCACTAGGGGAATTACAAAATGCCAAAGATCCCGGTTTTGGGATTGGGATTGGATTCAAGTCCGGGCTCTGCCTGGGTCACTCATGGACATTCTCAGGTTGCTCCTGAAGCCACTCCTTTGTTATGTTGGCTGTGTGCTTTGGGTCATTGTCATGTTGGAAGGTGAAACGATGCCCTAGTCTGAGTTCCAGAGCACTCTGGAGCGAGTTCTTTTGAAGAATTTCTCTATATTTGGCAGCCGTCATCTTACCCTCTATGCGGACTAGTCGCCCAGTTCCTGCAGCAGAAAAACAGCCCCACAGCATGATGCCAACACCACCATGGTTCACAGTAGGGATGGTGTTAGCCAGGTGATGAACAGTGCCTCTTCTTCTCCAGATACGACGCTTGCAATTCAAGCCAAAAAGTTCGTTATTGGTTTCATCAGACCAGAGAATTTTGTTTCTGCAGGTCTGAGAATCCTTAAGGTGCCTTTTAGTGAGAAGTGGCTTCAGTCTGGCCACTCGACCATAACGCCCTGACTGGTGGACAGCGTTAGCAATGGTTGACTGTCTGGATGGTTATCCTATCGCCGCAAGGAAACACTGGAGCTCCGCCTTAGTGACCATAGGGTTCTTGTTTACCTTTCTGACCAAGCCCCTTCTTGGTCAAGCTTGGTCGGACGGCCTGATCTAGGAAGGGTCCCAAACTTCTTCCATTTCAGAATAATTGAGACCACAGTGCTTTTCATATATATATATTCAATATTATTTTTTTACAAAACTAAATAATTTTTAACTATTTCTTTGGACCTGATCGACAAATGACCTGGCCGATCTGTCCATTTTAAAAATCCAATGTAGCCCTTGAGCACAAAAAAATTGCTCACCCCATGCAGCCCAATATGATGTCATTTTGGCTTCCAAATTTTGACATGGATAAGAAACAATGCATATCCCATTTAATTTATTGTAGATTCATATAGACCGTTACATTTGGGTCTACAGACCATCCATCCATCGATTCATCCATCCATTTTCCAAACGGCTTATCCTCACTAAATCAATGACACATATATGTAAATAAAATTGTCTCCGCATTTACTCGTGCATCAATTGCTTCTCCTTTCTTCACATCTGCAGTAGCGTTTTTTTTTATTTTTTATTTTTTAAATTGAATATATTTTCATGAACGGCACTGTGAACGACTGATTAGCACATCTGCCTCACAGTTCTGGGGACCGGGGTTCAAATCCCAGCCCTGCCATTCCTCCTGGCAGATCATTTCCAGTTCTGTCAGGTTGGATGGTGAACGTTTGTGGACAGCCATTTTCAGGTCCCTCCAGAGATTTTCAATTGGGTTTAAGTGAGGGCTCTGTCTGGGCCATTCAATAACTTGAGTTGTTCTGAAGCCACTCTATTATTTTAGCTGTCTGCTTAGGGTCATTGTCTTGTTGGAAGGGGAACCTTTGCCCCAGTCTGAGGTCCTGAGCATTCTGGAGAAGGTTTTCGTCCAGGATATCCCTGTACTTGGCCACATTCATCTTTCCTTTGATTTCAACCAGTCTCATCAGACCGGAGAATCTCATTTCCCACCATCTTGGAGTCCTTCAGGTGTTTTTTAGCAAACTCCATCCGGGCTTTCTTGTGTCTTGCACCGAGGAGAGGCTTCCGTCGGGCCACTCTGCCATAAAGCCCCGACTGGTGGAGGGCTGCAGTGATGGTTGACCTTCTAGAACTTTCTCCCATCTCCCGACTGCATCTCTGGAGCTCAGCCACAGTGATCTTTGGGTTCTTCTTTACCTCTCTCACCAAGGCTCTTCTCCCCCAATTGCTCAGTTTGCCAGACAGCAAGCTCTAGGAAGGCTTCTGGTCATCCCAAACGTCTTCCATTTAAGGATTATGGAGGTCACTGTGCTCTTAGGAACCTTAAGTGCAGTAGAATTTTTTTTGTAACCTTGGCCAGATCTGTGCCTTGCCAAAAATCTGTCTCTGAGCATTTCAGGCAGTTCCTTTGACCTTATCATTCTCATTTGAATCTGACATCCAATGTGAGCTGTAAGGTCTTATATTGACAGGTGTGTGGCTTTCCTAATCAAGTCCAATCAGTATAATTAAACACAGCTGGACTACAATGAATGTGTAGAACCATCTCAAGTATGATCAGAAGAAATGGACAGCACCCGAGTTAATGAGTGTCACAGCAAAGTCTGTGTATACACATATGTATACATATATCTAGATAGATATATACATATATATCTATATCATCTATATCATTGTTGGCGGTCGCTGTTTTCCTGAGCCCCGACCGAAGTCAAGATTGTTGTGGATGATGTTTTATGCCGGCTACCCTTGGTGACACAACCCTCACCATTTATCCATTCTTGGAACCATCACTATAAATATTTACTGGCTTGTGCCCCTCGGGGCTGATTTAAGCAAATAAACAAACAATGAAATAAAACAAGCTCACACACCTTTGGGACTCATGGCAGTCTGTCCAATACACTTCGTCCCACTTCCAAGGGATACAACTTCTTTTTCAACTGAGAAATAAAGGTGATAGGTGATTAAATGAATAGTGGGTGTAAAATACCTGTAAATATACAAATGAGAAGATTTTTTTTTTTTTTTTTTAAAAGAAATACGATTATTTTTTTAACTAATTAAAATTTATGGAGCCCCTAAAGGACATGGAATATTTTTTAAAGTTTTGCTTTATCACAATAAGGGAAAAAGGTTCAAGCTATAAAAATACTTTTATGGCATTTATTTTGTGAAATGTTTGGACAAGGGACGTCCAGATCAAACTTTTTTCACTTCCGATCTGATATATTCCAGCCTTGAATTTTTAGCCAGGCCTCGAAGTTAACTTTTCAGGACACTTTGACACACTTGCCCGCAACTCTTCCCAAGTGCCCAAAAAAGTGCCCTAAAATGTTTGCTTGCCCTGGTCTGTCAAGTGCACTCAAATGTTTGTGTGGCTGTTTTAGAATTGCACCGGGCAATCAGGAATTGGTAAACTTCGAGCCCTGTTGGCTGATACCAATATCGGTCCAATCCGATTTTAGCAATAGGCATATAAAGTTTAATAAACTTTGACCCACAGTAGCTAAATTTCCACCGGCGCCCTTCAGGTTGACGCCGCCGGTGGTGGACGTTGTTAACCCATCTTCAGATGAACGTTCATATTTGTTTGGCAAAGTTTTAAGCCGGATGCCCTTCTTGACGCAACCCTCTGCATTTATCCGGGCTTGGGACTGGCCTACAGTTTGCACTGGCTTGTGTCCCCCCCATAGGGCTGCACTTTTTAAATCAGAACATGATCGAATAAAATTAAAAAATAATAATATATGGGAGTCGACACACACCTGCCACCATTGCAATTTTTAACTGCCCAACAACCAACAACACATGCATTGGGCCCTACAGAAACATTTTCTGCTTTATTCGCTCAAATTAGTACATGAAGAAGCTTTTTGCTGACCAGACTTAGTGATTGTGTGTGAGACACCATAGGACAGGGCTAATTTTGCCATATCCACTGCCAAAACAACAATAGTAACATCTGCAACTTACCACAAGGTGTTTTCTCAAGTTTGAAGTGGGATGAAATATCCAAGTTTGAGCAGTCACGATTTAAGAGCTGCATGATAAAGCTGTTTTTTTTTTCTGGTGTCTGTCTCCCCCCAAATGAGTCATTTTGATTGGCCCGCGAAGGCTATGTGCGCGGTCACTGCCTTGTGTCGTCCGATTGGTGAATTGGAGTCAAATGACATTGGTGATCCCGTTTGATTGGCGCAAGAGACACCCTATACGGAAGTCGAAGATGGAGTCTAAAAATAGACGCATATACACAAGAATGAATAAATAAAAGTAGCGAACGGCATGTTGATCATTGTAATGGAGCAAAAGTATCGATCCTTCACCTAAATCCTCAAGTAAAAGAAAAGGTACGGTGCATTTAAAGTACTCTGACAAGTATGGAAAATGTTACTGGAGTAAATGTAACGGAGTAGATGTAGCACGTTACTACCCACTTCTGCTAGAAGTGGAAATATTTCACCAAAAATGAGACCGGTACCACGTCCATCCTCCAATACAATAAAAGCACAAGTGAAATAGAAATGGTGAAACAGAGAAATGCTTAAAGGTCAGAGGAAGAAGATGTTAAACATGTTCTTGATAACTCAATAACCCCTATACAAACAACATCTGCCATTTCGAAGTGATTATTTATTAGATATGCAGCAGTTAAATCAATAAATATGATTCAGAATGCGCTTTCTGCTTTTTCTAGCGCCTTCCGGTCTTCGTATCTATCCGGCACTGTGACGTAACACTAGCCAAACAGCCAGTTACTACACTACTGCAAGGCGTGTATGCAGTTTAAAGTGACGAGTAGTGCGATAATCTGGGACAATGCTGATTGTGCAAATGTTGCAGACACTCCTCAATCAGTGTGCAAATGGGGCAGATGCTACTCTGGCATGAGTGGCCAGTATTGGTCAACAACAGATATGCAAATAGTGCAGCGTGGCGAGACTACTACAGTGAGTGCACGAGTAATGTATAATTGGCCCCACAGAAATGTGACAACAAAGTCAAGACAAAACAAATTGCAAGCATGTTGCAATAGAATTGTAGGTTAGCTGTTAAGAAGTTGATGGCAAGAGGGAAGAAGCTGTTGGAATGTCTGCTAGTTCTAGATTGCATTGATCTGTAGCGCCTACATGAGGGAAGGAGCCGGTGACCGGGATGTGGAGGGTCCAAGAAAATTGTGCACGCTCTTGTCTTAGATCTGGCAGCGTGCAAGTCCTCAAGGGTGGGCAGGGGGGTACCAACAATCCTTTCAGCAGTTTTGATTGTCCGTGGCAGTCAGAGTTTGTAGCCGACTCGCTGATGCCAAGTTCAGTTCGTTACTCCTATACGTCAAAATCCTCCTCCTCATATTCCAACTCGTTGCTCGCTATTGCGTATAGAGTGGAGCGGCCTGTGTTTGTCAACTGCAACATCACTTCTGGTAGCCCTTGAGTTGGATAGAGTAACCACACCCCGGTGTCTTGAGCTTCAGGTCTGTTCGGGGAGGGCTCAATACGTGTCATAAAAACCAAATTTTTAGCTAAACTATAGTTGAAAACTTGCTGGAAGTTACATGCATGTATTACATAACATATAAAGAATGCAAATATTAATTTTAACTGACCCCATAACATCTTTGTCATCTGACCTTTAAGGTTTGTGAACAATATTTGAGAGAAATATGCCTTTTGTGAAAATATAAAAAAAAAAAAAAAAAAAAAGTTCAATCTTTGAGGTCATCTCATGAAAAATGGGGGCAAAGCCAAAAGTGTTGCCTTCATCTTTTTGTAATATGCAAAAAACTGTGCCAAACAAATCATGTGAGTGACTCATGTGGTCACCCTGAAAGGACAAGCCGCAACTTGCAACAACAACATATATAAAAATA